>NC_034413.1:13407778-13470291 GCF_002078875.1 Numida meleagris | reverse complement strand
GTGCGGGGCGGCTCACGGGGTCCGGGGACGCTGACTCGGGCGTGTACCCCAGGGCCCGGCGCTGGAGGATAGCCTGAACACGCTGTTCGCGCCCCTCATCATCTCCTGCACCGCGCTGCTGGAGAAGCTGTCGGACACCTACACCTGCTTCAGGGCTGAACGCGGGCAGCACCTCCACGTCCTGCACATGGTAGGGCCGGGTGGGGGGAGCCGGGGGGCGGCCGAGCCTGTGCCCTGACGCCGCTGGCGGTTGCAGTTCGGGGATTGCTTGTACATCGCTGTGAACGGTGACGGGACGGAGAGCGAGGACGACCTGCGCAGGACGCTCTTCGTGCTGCGGCGCCTGGTGGAGGCTCACTGCGGCCTCGTCACGCTCGATGCCCACCTCATCCGCAAGGAGTGAGCAGGGAGCGCCAACCGGCACGGGCTGGGGCGCAGGGGTGCTGGGGGAGCTGCCAAGATGGGAGAGTGGGTGCTTATCCCATAGTGGGTACCCCCTGGCAGTGAGACTACCATTTCCTTTCCCTTTGTTGGGTGCCACTGGGGTTTGGGATGCCGTCCATCTGGGGCATCACGTGCATGGCTCACGCTCTGTGGCCATCGCAGGCTGCGGCCAGCAGACTCAGAGCGGCGGGAGCGCATCTGGAGCCTGTTGAGGGGGCTGCTGGAGACATACATCCGCCTGCGGGAGGAGGACCAGAGCTTTGCCGTGGAGGTACCGTTCCTTGAGACCTGCTGAGCACATCCCAGGGCTTCCCCTCGGCTGGCAGTGGGTGATGCTGCATCTTGGGGAAGGGCTCCTGGTGGAGATCTTTGGGCAGCCTCCAGGTTGTGATGCAGGGAGCTGCCCAGCCCTGTCCTGATGCTGTGCGGTTGGGTCTGCCCCGCTCGGCAGCCTCATCCCAACCCACACCGCAGGCGGTGGAGCGGCTGATCCACCCTCAGCTGTGCGAGCAGTGCATCGAGTTCCTGGAGCGGCAGGTTGTGCAGCACATCAACGCCAGCCCCGAGCGCGGTGGGGACGAGGTGGGACACGCCTTCCTTCTGGTGCATACCAAGCTGCTGGCCTTCTACTCCAGGTGCGCCTGGCCCTGGCTCCACCACCCTCCCAGGACAGCTGCTGGCCATCCTGCTTGACCCCTCCCTTCTCCATCCCGCAGCCGCAATGCCAGCTCCATCCGCCCTGCCGACCTGCTCACCCTCATCCTCCTGGTGCAGGACCTGTATCCCAGCCAGAGCGCTGAGGAGGAGCTCGGCCCACAGGTGTGGGGGGAGTGGGCTGGGGTGTCCCTGGAGGGTAATGTCTTGTGGGTCAAGCTTTGATTTTCCGTCTCTCCTCTTGGAAGCCCACAGCAGGGAAGGTGTTGCCACAAGGACCCAAGCGAAGTGAGAGCATCCCTGTGAGCAGCCCCAGCTCCCATGGGGCTACAGAGAAGGAGACGGATGATCGGGTGAGAGTGGGTGGCAGCCCCAGGCGCCGCAAAGCTGGGAGCTACAGTGTAGGATGCTGGCGGTGCTGCCCTGCAGTCATGGCATGGCTGAGCCAGCCCTTCCTGCTAGCAGGACACCGATGATCTCTCCGCACCCGAAGTCTACTACACACCTGAGCCCTCGCCGGGCAGGCAGAGCACAGGTGAGTGCCAGGTTGGGCAGTGCCATGGGCTCCCCGGCCCCACAGGAGGTTTGGGGCTGCATGGGGGAGCAGCACGGAGAGCGGAGCTGCTGCATTCCTGCAGGCAGTGAGAGCTGGTCGGAGAGCCTAGAGCTGGTGGGTGATGGGGATGCAGACGCTGCAGATGTCCAGGTGAGCATGGGTGACATGATTCCACCTGTATCCATACCTTTCCAGCCTGTCCTGGTGCTCTTTGTTGTCTCTGGTCCTTGCTACATCTCCCTTGCTGTGCCATGGCTACAAGTGTCCCAGCCTTTGGAGGCATGTGGCACATCGCCTGTGTTGTGTGTGACAGTGTGGCAGCTCTGGAGTACTGCTCGCAGCATCCCCATCAACGTCTGACAGTGGCACAGGGTTGAGGCTCTTTCAGAGCAGTGTGGTGTCTCCCTCTGCTGCCTCAGGGTTTCTGGGCTGCTTTCTTCCCTACACTGCTCTGCAAGCATTTGCTGGTCTCTGCAGAAGGTGTTTGCTGGTTGCAAGCAGCCTCCCTTCTGTCTGCTGCTCTTGCGGATTACTTGCAGCTTTCAGGACCTTGCTTCCATCACCACATCCCTCAGCTGGTGCAGGATCTGAGTGTCTCTCCTCTCTGCCCAGATGGCAGAGGACCTGCTGCAGACATTGGGCCCTCTGCTCCCTGAAGCTTCGAACCCCAGAAGGATTTTCCTGGAGGCCAACCTGCGGGACGGCAGCTACCTCTTGCTGCCACACACCATGCACTGCCTCCCGCTGTGGCCCGGCATCTCCCTCGTGCTCCTGACCAAGGTGAGCTGTATGGCAAGAGGAGCAGGGCTGGGCTGGCTCCTGCCTGACTCACATCCCTGCTCCGTGGCAGGGCCCCACGAGCCATGTGGCTGTCACCTTGCACCAACTGCTGGATGGGTTCCTGGTGCTAGAGAAGAAGCTGGAAGAGGGGCAAGAGGTGGGAACCCCCCGTGCCCACCCTTTCCTGGCCGAGCTGCGGCAGCGCATGGACAAGTTTGTGAAGAAGCTGAGCGGGCAGGACATACAGGTAGGTGTAGGAATGCAGGGACCTCATCCCACTGTCCCTGTGGCTGGACGCTGAGTCCCATCTCTAGTTGCAGAATGCCTGGATGGAATTCAAGAACAAGATATTCTCCCGGAGCGAGGCTGGGAGCAACCTGGAGTGAGTATGGGGCGGCCAGGGAACGTGGGATCCTTGCTGTGGCTGAATGCAGACCTCAAAGCTGAACCCCCCCCCTACCTCCCACCTAGGCTGCTGCAGGCACTGGGCACTGTGAAGCGACAGCTCTGCTCTGTATACCGCCAGCTCTTCCTCACCCCCACCAGCCACAGCCTGTCCCAGGGCCTGCGGGACCGAGCCCAGAAGCTGATGAGGTGAGGCTGGGGGGTGCGGGGACTGCCTGCAGCCAGGGGTCCTCATTGCTGCTCACCACACCTCTGCTTGCAGGGAGAAGCTGCTGGACTGGCGAGACTTCCTGCTGGTGAAGAGCAGGCGCAATATCACCATGGTGTCATATCCGTCCCTGTGGCCAGGATGGGGTGGGTGGGAGAGAGGGAGGGAGGTTTCCATGGGGTACCAAAGTGGTTGGACACCCTTAACCAGCCCCACGTACCTGGAGGACTTTCCTGGCCTGGTGCACTTCATCTATGTCGACCGCACAGCTGGGCAGATGATGGCACCGTCACTGAGTGTGACAGAGAAGTCCAGCTCGGAGCTGGGCAAGGGGCCCCTTGCTGAGTTCGTCAGGAGCAAGGTAATGGCCCTGCAGTGCCTGGGCCAGGCACCGGGCTGCTGTGGGTCCAGGTGCTGAGGGCTGTGCTGGGACCATGGGAGGAGGCAGTGGATGGAAGTTTGTGCTCAGGCATTGAGTGCCCCCCTTCCCCTAGGTGTGGTCCTTGATCGCACTGGCCCGGCGGTACCTGCAGAAAGGCTACACAACCCTCATGCTGCAGGACGGTGACTACTGCTGCTCCTACTTCCTCTGGTTTGAGAATGAGCTGGTACGTGGGCTGAGCCCCTTTCTCCCCACACCGTGGAGCTCCTTGTCTGTCGCCTCCCTGGTACAACCCTGCCCTCTGCTGTCATCCATCTCAGGGCTACAAGCTGGAGGTCATGGAGGTGCCGGTCCTCTCTGATGACTCTGCGCCCATCGGGATGCTGGCAGGGGACTACTACAGGTGAGCAGTCCCAGCCCTGTCATTGGGCAGAGGGGACAGGGAACATACTAACACAAGCATCCCATGCTCATTGGTGTGCTTGGGGACACCAAGGGCAGCAGAGTGGCACCAGTGCTGTGGTGCCATCTGGATAGCACAGTCCCTGTCCCCAGCCTGGTGCTGTGATTGTGGGCCAGCAGGGACGGATATTCTTGCCAGAGGCTTCCTAGGGGAATTTGGTTCCAAAGGGGCACAGCCAGTACCATACCCTGCAGAGTATCCCTGTTTTTCCTTCCTAGGAAGCTGCTGCGTTACTACAGCAAGAACCAACAGACAGAGGTGGTGAAGTGCTACGAGCTGCTGACCGTGCACCTGGGCATCATCCCATCTGAGCTGGTGGTCCAGCAGGCCTGCAACTTGGCCCAGCGCCTCTGGGAGCCCTCCCGCATCCTCCTGCTCTGAGCTGGGACCGGGATTAAAGCGGATGTGGGTGCTCCTCGTGCTGCTTCTTCAGGGGGTGCGCGTGAGCTGGGCTGTGCCTGGAGGCGGCCACGTGCAGCCTCAGCGTCCTGCAACCCGGTCAGGGCTCGCACTACCCGCCTCTCCCCCTCTCCCTCTTGGCGAGCACACAGCAGCCTCCTGGGACAGGCTGGGAGTGGGGCTGAGAGCTTTTTGGCAAATCACAGGCTTGCTGAAAAGTGCATTTCCAAAGCTGGATTTATGGTGTTGGCTTGGCCCCGCCGCCTGGCTGTGGCCGGAGAACGAAACATTATAGCCAAACCTGTGCTGCACACGGCACCTCGTGCCCCCCATCTGCAGTCCTAAACACAGGGCTGTGGATTTGGGGTCCTCAAGCCTGGGGAGGTGGGGTGCGTCCTGTGCACCTCCTGCCCCTCTGCAGCTCCTGGGCATGTCAGTGCTGAGCTGGGCGCCAGCACATGGTGCAGCTGAGGCAGTTCATGTGTCCTTTGGATACATGTGCTGTCGGTGCATGTGCAAGCACTCTGAACTCCCTCCGCTCCAGGGGCGCCGGCTGTCCCACACAGCTGGGGCTGGGCTTTGTGGCTTGGGGAGCTCTGGACCATGGCAGGGCCTTTGCCCTGTGCTGCTGGGCAGGAATTTGCCCCACTGAGCAAAGCTCTGGGGCCAGAGCCAAGCCCAGCCCCGAGCTGTCCCTTTCCCAGCTGCTCTGGAGGGGCTGCACTCCCTTTCCCTGCCGCGATCAGTGGCTACTCGCCCAGCCAGTTGCTCTGGATCCTTTCATGCTCCCTGGGCTGCAAGCATCAGGCAGAATTTAACCATGGGGCTGTGCCCACATGTGCTCCACAACCACTCTGTGCCCCAGGCAAAGCTTGGCTGAGGTTCAGCTGCGGGCGCTGTGTCCTGCTCAGCCTTCCCACAAGCCCTGAGACACAGCGTCCAGCCCCGTGCCAAGGCGTCCCCTGCCCTGGGCCCCCTGTCCCCACCCCGTGCCAGGAAGCCCCGTGAGAAGCACAGCTGTGAAAGCAAAGTCCAGCAGCTACCAGCACCACATGGAGATGGCAGCCAGGCTCTGTGCAGGGCTGCGTATGGGCTGTGCTGCCCGCGGGCTGCAGGGACAGCACCTGGCTCATAGCGGGACCACAGAACGGCTGCAGCGAGAGTATGACGCGGTGGTGATCGGGGCAGGTAACTCGGGGGCAGGAGCTGGTGGGGTTGGAGCAGCCCCCAGCTGTACATGGGTCTGGCATGGATGGGCACATGTTGCAGCTCCCCAGTGTGCTGCTGGCACAGGGGTCTGAGCAGAGCTGGGACATGTTGGGGCCCAGGAATGTAGGGATGGAGAGCGTGCTTGCTGACACCTACATCTTCATGTCCAGAGTCCCGCTATTTGGGTGCCCTGCATCCCTGCGTGGCCAGGTGCCATGGGTCTGTCCTGGCTCACCCCCCTCTCTCCTTGCAGGGCACAACGGGCTGGTGGCAGTGAGTACCGACAGCAGAGCGCTCACCTGCATCCCCAGAGGGGGGCACTGGGAGGAGGGTCTGCAGCAAGCACTGGGACTGGGGGCTCTACAGAGGTTTGGGAAGCAGGGACTTCTTTGGTGAGGGGATAGGGTCACCATGTTCAGGAGGGGGACGCGTGCCACCTGCAGTGTGACACACGCTCCCCACAGGCTGCCTACCTGCAGCGGGCAGGGCTGCGCACGGCCGTGCTGGAGAAACGCCACGTGCTGGGTGGCGCGGCTGTCACTGAGGAGATTGTGCCAGGTAGCCTGCATGCCCCACATCCCCCTTCCTGCTGCCCATCCCATGCATCCCTCACCACCCTGTGTTCTCCAGGCTTTAAGTTCTCCCGGGCTTCCTACCTGCTCAGCCTGCTGCGCCCGCAGATCTACGCAGAGCTGGAGCTGCAGGTACTGCTGCCTTCCCAGCATGCTGGCAGGGTGAGCCTGCTGCCCGGCCATCCTGCAGGTTCCATCCTGACCCCATGCCTTGCAGCGGCATGGCCTGAGGGTGCTGCCACGGGACCCCTACTCCTTCACCCCGCTGCTGGAGGACAGGAGCCCACCACGCTCCCTGCTGATGGGGCACAACATGGCCCAGACCCAGCTGCAGATTGCCCAGTTCTCCCAAAAGGATGCTCAGGTACGGGGGCAGTGCCTGGCCCAGGAGCCACCCTGCCTAGCAGAGCAGTAGGGATGCTCATGGTGGGGTATCCCCTTCTGGCCACTGTCTGTTCCCATTCAGGCTTACCCTAAGTATGAGGCATTCATGGGGTGCTTGGTGTCTGCCATCAACCCGCTGCTGGATGCCCCCCCTGCAGATACAGCTGCCCTAGGGAAGGGCTCCCTGCTGCAGAGGCTCCGTGCCCTGTGGCCCCTGCTGCAGGCAGGTGTGTGGGGACATGGGGATCCCCATGGTGATGGTGGCTGGCCCAGCTCCGGGCACTGATGGCCACCTCCTGGTGCAGCCACACAGGTCCCAGAGCTGCCTTTTCCAACAGGGCTGGCACTGGGGAGGCAGCTGCCCCGCTGTTATGAAGTACTGACAGCCCCAATCTCTAAGGTGTGTGCTGGCTGTGGTGGCACCTCCCTGCGTGCTCACAGGAACCCAGCCACAGCCCACCCCTGAACCTCTCCTTGTCTCCTGGACCAGATCCTGGATCACTGGTTTGAGTCAGAACCCTTGAAGGCCACTCTGGCAACAGATGCAGTGATTGGGGCCATGAGCAGCCCCCACACCCCTGGCAGCGGGTGAGGGTCCCATCCCTTCCCTGGGTCTTGTGGCTCTGTGTGCTGGCCACTGGAACTCGCATAAGGGCATCCTGGCCACGGGGGACCCATGCAGGGGACAGACCTTATCCCCTCGGCTGACCCACAGGTATGTGCTGCTGCACCACGTCATGGGTGAGCTGGAGGGGCGGCGTGGTGCCTGGGGCTACGTGGCTGGGGGCATGGGAGCCCTGTCCCAAGCCATTGCCCGTGCGGCAGCCACCTACGGTGCCCACATCTTTACTGAGCAGGTATGGGGTTCCTGGGCTCAGTGAGCACTGTGGGGTGTCTGCTGGCTGTGGGGATGAACCGGGTGAGGTGCCCTCCCCTCTGCCCAGGCCGTGTGCCGCGTGCTGTTGGGAGCCGATGGGCGGGCGCAGGGTGTCGTGCTGCAGGATGGGACGGAGGTGAGAAGCAAAGTGGTGCTGTCCAATGCCTCCCCCCAGTTCACCTTCCTGGAGCTCACCCCCCAGGTATGGGGCCACCATAGCACTTGGCACAGTGTCACCCCCCCAGCTGGGTCGCCCCATCACCATGGTGCCCTCTCCATCGCAGGAGCAGCTGCCGGAGGACTTTGTGCGGCGGATCCAGCAGCTTGACACGCGCTCCCCCGTCACCAAAATCAATGGTAGGGACAAGGAGCCACCCACGCCATCCTCACTCAGGGATGCTTGAAACACTTACACACCCCATGGTCCCCACCCCAGTGGCGGTGGACCGGCTGCCTAGTTTCCTGGCTGCCCCCAACACCTGTGACAGCCAACCTCTGCCCCACCACTGCTGCTCCATCCACCTCAACTGTGAGGGCACACACCTCCTGCACCAGGCTTACACCGAGGCTGCCCATGGGCACCCCTCCAGCAGGTAGGAGGTGCCCACCTCACTCCCTGCCCACCTCCCTGGTGGTCGGGGGACGTTTTGTGGCCATGTCTCACTCCCCCAGGCCCATGATTGAGCTGTGCATCCCCTCAGCACTGGACCCAGGGCTGGCCCCGCCGGGCTGCCACGTTGTGTCCCTCTTCACCCAGTACACCCCGTATGAGCTGGCAGGTGGGCAGCCCTGGGACGAGCAGGCTCGGAATGCTTATGCAGACACAGGTGTGTAAAGCATGTGTGGAGCAGGATAACGCCCACAGCACCAGTCCCTGCCTATGGGAAGAGCCACCAGTGCCTCCATTTCTCCATAGTGTTCAACTGCATTGAAGCCTATGCCCCAGGCTTCAAGGCGTCCATCATCGGCAGGGATATTCTGACACCACCTGACCTGGAGAGGATCTTTGGTCTTCCTGGCGGTGTGGGTACCAGCGGGCTGGGCTCTGAGCATCGTTCCGGTGCCAGCTGGGGAGGGGACATGGCACACAGGTGGGCTCTCTTTGCAGAACATCTTTCACGGAGGGATGTCTCTGGACCAGCTCTACTTCACCCGGCCGGCACCATTCTACTCGGCCTACCAGTCACCAGTCCCAGGCTTATACCTGTGCGGAAGCGGAGCCCACCCCGGTAAGCAAGGCTGAGAATGGGGCTGCAGGAAGAGGACCGGGCTACATGGACAGGCACAGACCCCTGGTGCAGCCCCATTCCTGATGCCTTTCAGGAGGAGGTGTGATGGGCGCAGCAGGACGCAACGCAGCCCAGGTGGTCCTTCGGGACTTCAGGCGCCTACAGTGGCAGCGGTGAAATTGTCTTCACCTGCGCAGGCATGTGGCTGCAGTTGTTTCCAGGGGCCCTATGCAGAGCCCTGCTGTCCCCACTTTGCTTCTCATCCATGTAGCAATGAGCACACAGGGCAGCATCACCTGTGAACAGGGCAGTGCAGGCTGGTGCAGTGTCCTGAGAGGTGCCAAGTGTTCCGGTGCTGTGGCACCCACAGAAATAAACCCAGCCATGGGCTCTGCATTTAGAACTCTTCCTGTGGTTTTTCAGCCCTTTGTGCAGCTCCCTGTGCACTTCAGGCTGTGATACCCTGGGGAGTGAGCACAGAGTGCACCCCATGTTCCCCAGCATGGGCTGCACAGGGCCACCTGCACTGTGTCTGCTTGTGCAGGGGACAGGAGGGGACAGATGTGTCACCAAGGGGTGAATGGGGACAGCCAGCCCCTCGCTGGGGTGTGCCGTGTTCCCAGCATCCTGCCCCGTGCTGCTGCTGAGAGCCACGTGCAGCAATGACAGAGCTCACATCCTCTCCCTGCCCTCTTCCTCCTGGGGACAATGCTCCCGATTCAGCTCCAGGCCTCTCCTCCCGCAGGGCCCTAAATATGGCATTTCCGGGCTGCACTGCTGCACCTGAACCGCCTGAATCAATATTGACCGGCCAGGAATAGTCCCGCACTCCTCTGAGAATAGCCCCGCACGCCCACCCCGCTGCCCACAGCTTCCCGCACATGGGGCTGCCCTGCTGCAGAGCCCTATTTTTAGCTGCCACAGTCACCGGCTGCACGGGGCTGCAGGTGCCGGTGCCCGCTGTCACCCGGGGGTGAGAACAAGGCGGGGAACACCTCGGCGTGCCATGCTCACACTGAGTGTCAGGGCATGGTCACAGCCATGGGAGTGCTCATGGGATGGTGCCTTGTGTGGGGATGTGGGGTGCTGGGGTGCTGCCGGCTCCGCTGGGACGTGGCGATGAGCTCACGGGCTATTCCCGGCCGTGTTGTTCCTGGCTCCTCCCGGCAGGAACCGGCTGCTTTCACTCCAAACAAACAGCCCGGTGGCCACTGGCACATTCCTGGCCGGCCAGTGGCCACCACCAGGGCACGGGCGCTTCCTGTTTATCCCCATCCCACGCCGGGTTGCTCCGGGGACCGCTGCTGGCCCCATCCCATGGCTGCTCCCAGGGCACGTTGTGGGGGGCATCCCCTGTCTGCACGTCCAATGTGGGGAGGCAGTGCCTGGGGACCCCCACAGCCCCCTCCCCTGCTCTCTGTGCACCCCAAGTCCTGGCACCATTGCAGCACCCTGCATAGGTTGGGAGGGGGTCCTTTTGGGGTGACATATACTGCAGCCTCATGTTCTGCCTGGCGGGGAGCCAGCCCCATGGTGCCGTGAATGCTGGGTGGGGGACACCCCTACCCTAGGGTCCTGGCTTCATTCTAGGGGCAGGGGGCAGCAGGCTCATCATCCCATGCTCTGACCCCCCACAAGCTGCTTTGCCCCAGAGCGGGGCTCCAGCTGAGCAGGGTGCAGGGCTGGGCTCTGAGCCTCGTGTGCGGGGAGGGGGGGCCGGGTTTGGGCTGGGCTGGGCTGCGTGGGATCTCACCCGGGGCGGCTGCACCATAAAAGCAGCAGCAGGCGGTGCTCGGCTGCAGGAGAGCTGCTGGAGGGTGGCTGGAGCCAACACCGCATCCCCTCACCGACAGCCTGAGTGAGTGCCGGGGCTGAGGTACCGCGGGGGGCGGGGGGGCAGCAGATCCCGGTGCTGCCGGTAGGGATGCAGGGGGAGAGGAGTGGAGATGGGGGCTGCATGCAGGAGGGAGAGGTGATGGAGTTCAAGTGGGGGACAAGGGGGTTCCATGGGATCCCCACCCACATCCAAGAGCATAGGTACGAAGCAGTAAGGGCAGCACTTAGGGTTGCTGGCCACCCACTGAGTGTGGGGTAGGGGCTGTGCGCAGAATATGGATGTGGGGCTGAGCCCCAGGGAGGGGGACACTGCAAGCTGTGCACGGGGCAGGGACAAGGATGTTACTGCCGTGCAAGGAGACATGACACTGCTCCACCATCACCATGCTGCGAGGTACGGAAGGGATACACCCCCACACTTTGTTCCCCAGGGGCTCAGTGTCGGGCTGTCCCCAGGCATCCTACCTCAGAGCTGCGATGGTGATACTGGCTGGTCTGAAACCCATCCTGCTTCCACTGGTGCTGGTGCTGTGCCAGGTGGCCCCCGGCACACAGGAACCACTTGGGGTGCAGCTGCGGCTGGCAGGGCCTCAGGGACCGGCTGGGGAGGGCCGCCTGGAGGTGCTGTACCAGGGCCGCTGGGGCACCGTGTGTGATGATGGCTTCGACTTCCACGTGGCCACCGTCGCCTGCCGGCAGCTGGGCTACACCGCGGCCATCACCTGGACCCACAGCGCTACTTACGGCCAGGGGGAAGGTAGGGGGCAGCCGGGGTGGGCAGGGGCTGGATGGACAGCAACTGGTGTGGGAAATCTGTGCAGGGTGCTGCGGGAGGGGACAGCATGGGGGCACCTATTGGATCTAGGGTGATGCCTTCATAGTGACTCCTAGTTCTCCATCCCCCCAGGCCCCATCTGGTTAGACAATGTGCAGTGTGGGGGCAACGAGGTCTCCCTGGCCAACTGTGTCCACAATGGCTGGGGCATGAGTGACTGCCACCATGGCGAGGATGCCGGTGTGGTGTGCTCGGGGCAGCGCCTGCATGGTGACCCCCCCTTGACATCAGCCCCTGCTGCCCTGGGGGAGGTGAGTAGGGGCCACGTACCCATTGAGATGGTTGGGGGGCTAGGGTGGGTCCCATTACCCACTATGGCCACCCCTCAGGGGCCAGAGCTGAGCCTGGAGGAGGTGCGGATCAAACCCATCCTGGCACGCGCTAAGCTGAGCATGCCAGTGATGGAGGGAGCGGTGGAGGTGAAGCACAACGGGCGCTGGAGGCAGGTGTGCGATGCCAGCTGGACCCAGAATAACAGCCGCGTAGTGTGTGGAATGCTGGGCTTCCCCCGTGAGAAGCGTGTCAACGCCAGCTTCTACCGGTAGGGCTGGATGGATGTGCTGTGGGGACCTGGGGTATGGTGGAAAGAAGCTGCCAGTGAAGGGGTGCACTTGTAGCTGGGGACATGGGGCACGTGTCTGTGCCTGTGCCCCCTTCCTTGGGGCTTCAACATGGGCTCAGCAGCAGTCAGAGGCTGCAGGATGCTCCCCTGCTTTGCCCTGTGCAGCATGGGGACAGGCACAGGAGAGCCGAGCCTTGTGCTGGGCTATAAATACAGCCCATAATGAGCCCCTGCCAGTGCCAGGCGTCATGTCGTCCTGCCTGGGCATGCAGTGCAGCAGGATTTGGCACAAGATTGTCACTGAGGAGAGAACCCGGCAGTGCAGTGGGGTGCCGGGGAGGGCAGGGATAGGGGTGCAGTGGTGCCGAACCCCCAAACCTCCCAGCTCTGCTTCTTGCAGGAAGCTCTGGAACATGAAGCTGAAGGACCCCAGCTCCAGGTAGGGCTCAGCCCCGGGCAGGGGGCACCAGCATGGGAACCCTCCCCCAGAAAAAACTTACACTTCTTCCCGCTGCTCTCCTCTGGCAGCCTGAGGAACCTGAGCCAGAAGAGCAGTTTCTGGGTGCACCGGGTGCAGTGCCGGGGCACAGAGCCCCACCTGTCGCGCTGCCCCATGCAGCTGGCTCCCCCAGACCCCAGCCAGCACGCCTGTCCCCTTGGCATGCACGCCATCGTCAGCTGTGTGCCTGGCCCTGCCTTCCAACAGGACAAGAACGGGGGCAAGAAACCTCCCCATAAAACCTCCCTGGGAAAGGTGAGCCCTGGCACAGCCCCATGTCCCAACCCCAGGACAGGCACCGAGGGCCGGGCAGCACCAACTGAATGCCCACTCCTCATGCCAGGGTCTTCCTGTGCGCCTGCGAGCAGGTGCCCACGCTGGCGAGGGCCGGGTGGAGGTGCTGCGCCACGGGCAGTGGGGCACTGTGTGCGGCCGGCGCTGGGACCTGGCAGCAGCCAGCGTGGTGTGTCGGCAGCTGGGCTATGGCACGGCCAGGCAGGCACTGCGGGGAGCACAGATGGGTCAAGGTGAGGTGGATGAAGGGCAGGGACCCCCTCCCCCAATCACTCCTGTCTCCCAGTCTGGGGGTGTGCAGGAGGATCCAGAATGGGCACAGAGGCAGGAGAGCTCCCTCTGCTTCAGGCCTGGGGCCCATCCACATGAGTGAGGTGCGTTGCACTGGCCATGAGCGCTCCCTGGGTGAGTGCCGCTTCCAGGACGGCGAGCAGAGCGGGTGCCGGCATGATGACGACGTGGCTGTCCGCTGCCACGTGCCCCACATGGACTTCCAGAGCCAGGTGAGCCCCTGCCCCATTGTACAACCTTTCATACAGAGCCCCTTTGCACAGCCCCTCCACGCAGGGCCTCATTGCACAGCCCCTCCATGCAGAGCCCCTAGCTCCTTTCCTACTATGGATGGTTGGAGCAGCCCAAGGGGATGGGGACAAGCAGGGCGACTGAAGCCACACCAATGTGGGGTCTGCAGGATACACTGAAGGTGGTCGTATGGGATGAAGGATGCACAGAGATTCCTGCCCCATGGCCACCCCGTCCTAGCCCCTCTCTGCCCACAGGTGCGCCTGGCCGGGGGCCGCAGCCCCGAGGAGGGTGTTGTGGAGGTGCTGGTGCCAGTGCAGGGCAGGCTGCAGTGGGGCGCGGTGTGCGGAGCTCAGTGGGGGCTCAATGAAGCCATGGTGGTCTGCAGGCAGCTGGGGCTGGGCTTTGCCAGCCACGCCCTACAGGTGAGCATCACGAATGTGCTGGGATGTGCTGGAATACAAGACAGCCCTGGGGCACATGGGTTCAAGCCCTAGTAGTGCTGGTACTGGTGCTGGGAGCTGGCAGGGGTAGATGAGGGCTGATCTGAGCATTGTGCCCCCCTCTTCCAGGAGACCTGGTACTGGGCAGGAAACCCTGACGCCTCGCAGGTGCTGATGAGTGGGGTGCGCTGCACGGGCACAGAGCTGGCCCTGCAGCAGTGCCAGCGCCACGGCCCCGTGCACTGCCCCAGTGGCGGGGGACGCTTCTCAGCAGGGGTCACCTGCACCACCCGTGAGTACCCAGTGGTGCCCATCCTCCTGCTGGGACCCAGCACTGCACAGAGCAGGGGGTAGCACGGTGGGGGCCACTGGCTCTGTTCCCTCCGTGTCAGATGCCCCAGATCTGGTGATGAACGCCCAGCTGGTGCAGGAGACGGCTTACCTAGAGGATCGTCCGTTGGGGCTGCTGTACTGCGCCCACGAGGAGCGCTGCCTGTCCCGCTCTGCCGACAACATGCAATGGCCCTACGGCCACCGCCGCCTGCTCCGCTTCTCCTCCCAGATCCACAACCTGGGCAGAGCTGATTTCCGACCCCGGATGGGTCGGCACGCCTGGACCTGGCACCAGTGCCACCGGTGAGTCTCCCACGTCCTGGGACCAGGCTGAGCACCGGGAGGGGGCAGGCAGCTCCGTCCCCTTGGCTGTGTCCCTCCTACACAGCCCCCACCCTTGGCAGAAACTGTCCCGCCCGGAGTAATTAGCAGCGTCTGAGCCGGCACTGTCATTAGGGCTTTATTTGGATGCAAGGCTGTAATTTGCGCGGAGCTGCTCTCCTCTAGGTGCTGCCCGTCCTGCCCTGGCCCTGCTCACCCCCTGTCCCCACAGGCACTTCCACAGCATCGAGGTCTTCACCCACTATGACCTGCTGACGCTCAATGGCTCCAAGGTGGCCGAGGGGCACAAGGCCAGCTTCTGCCTGGAGGACACCAACTGCCCCGAGGGTAGGTGGCACCCACAGTGGGGCAGAGCAACACTCCCAGCCCTGCCATCCCTTATGTCCCCTGCTCTGTCCCCAGGACTGCAGCGTCGCTTTGCCTGTGCCAACTTTGGGGAGCAGGGGGTGAGCGTGGGCTGCTGGGACACCTACCGGCATGACATTGACTGCCAATGGATCGACATTACCGATGTGCCACCGGGCAGCTACACCTTCCAGGTACGGGCACGGAGGGACCCCACACTGGGAAAGGAGAGCCGGGCACCTCTGGCACTGCTGGCATCCCCATGGAGGTGTGCTGCAGCAGGCGTGGTGCCCCCAGCCCCGTCCCTGTCACCTTTCCCAGGTGGTGGTGAATCCCAAGCACGAGGTGGCTGAGTCAGACTTCTCCAACAACGTGCTGCGGTGCCAGTGCAAGTATGATGGGCAGCGGGTCTGGATGCATGGCTGTCACACAAGTAAGGAGGGCAGGGGCACGGGGGGGTGACCACACGAAGGGTGCCACACGTCCTGACCCCACCACCACTGCTGCTCTCCCCAGGTGATGCCTACGGTGCTGACGTGGTGAGCGAGATGGAGCGGCGGGAGCGCCTGGCCAACAACCTGGTGTAAGCCCCTGTCTCGTCCCCCACCCTGCACCCAGGGGCACCCCAGCCCCTGCCCTGGCTGCAGCAGCACCTGCCTGAGCTCAGGGACTCGATGCCTGCCGTATTTATTTCTGCTGCCATGGAGGATGGAGATGAGCATCGTCGCCGGTGCAGGGGCCAAGCCCCATGCTGCCGTGGGGACCCCAGATTCAGTGCTCTGGTGCCCCCCCCGGACAACTACCTCAGCCTGCCTGGCTCCAGGCACTGCCACCCATGCACCAGTTTTGTCCTCAATAAAGGTGCTGTGCAATGGGACTGAGATGCTGCGTGTTGATATGGTGTACTCTGCTAACCCCCCAGCCCAGTTCCCGTGCTGATGTGTGGGGCTGGTGCCAGGCAGCCCCGGCTCCTGGCCAGCGGTACCCGCAGGCTGGGGCACCTCGTCCCTGAACTGGCTGACCCCATGCACACAGCAGGCCAGCCAGCTCTGTGGCAAAGTGGGCCGGCAGCCAGCCCCCAGCCGCCGCAGTGCAGCCCATGCTGGGCTTTCCCAGGCTGTTCCTGGCAGCTCCCTGCATCCCTGGAGCAGAGAGGGAGCAGCTTTGCGCCTGGAAGCCCTTGCTCCTGGGCACAGGGTAGGGACACAGAGGACAACGTGCCCCTACTCTGTTCCTTTCCCCTTTTAAAGGAAATAAATGAAAATCCCATCTGACAAGCCACCAGGTGCTGCCACCCCTCCTGCCTGCACTCCATCCCCACCCCACCCCCATGCACCAGTGCAGGACATAGGGCTTCCATCCCCTGCCTTGCCCCGTGCAGCCAGGACTGGTCCCCACGTGCTGGCCCCCTCACGTGGAGGGGCCACGAGGGACAGTGGCCCCAAACGTGGCCCGTGGCAAGGCGCGTGCTGACGGAGGCTCACGGCGCCAAACCCCCCTGCTCACTGCCGGACAGCGGAAAGATGCTTTCCATGTGAGAGCATCCTCTCGCCCCGAAACTTTCCACTGGCCGGGCCACCTGGCTGAGACGGAGCCCAGCTGGCAGCAGGGACAACAGCCGCAGCGCAGGGTCGTGACCAGTTCCTCCACCACTGCGCTGGGGACTGCCAGGGGACATGGGGCAGCCGGGGCGAGGCAGAGGTGACACATGGCACCACTCCACACCTGCTGCTGAGAGGATGAGAGCCCCACAAATGATGGCCCCAAGAGTTCCGGGGTGGCATGACAGGCTCTGTGCCCTGCAGGGGATGTAGGGGTGGGTTTGCGGTGGTGAGGTGATGCAGAGAGTACTGCAGCCCTGGGGGAAAGGCAGCTCCCAGCTGCCCACACCGCTCCCCGGGGCAGGGCAGGAAGCCCCCGGGTGGGGAGCGCAGCCCACATCACAGCCTGGAGCGCGCTCAGGGCCGGCCCTTCCCACAGCTGGACAAGGATCGCGCTGTTCGAGGTGGCGGATGTAAACAGGGTCCCTCTGCCAGCACATTCCAGCCCTTCCCCAGGCCGTCCTGCCCAGCCCACCCTGGAGGGGAAACCCCTGCCTTGGAGTGGGGCACAGCACGCACGCCCCCTGGGCACCCCCACGTTCACTGCAGCTGGAGGCGATGCTCTCAGCCGGCAGGACAAGCCCTGCATCCCACAGTGCTGCATCCCCCTTTCAGAGGCAAGGCAAAGGAAAATAAATGGTATTTATTAGCAAAATAAAGGACATTCTCATTCACAATACTCAGAGCGGCCGTGGCTGATCCACATGACATGTGCCACCACAGTCCTGGGGACAGCCCTGGGACAGCACGGCATGTCCCCAGCCGGTCCTCAAGCATCCCGCAGCCGTGCCCTGGCCCCTTCCTGTGAGCCCATTCCTGCCAGCTGGGCACAGAGCCCACAGGGCAGCGACAGCACCAGCTCCAACCCCAGGTGTGGGTAGTCCCGGCAGCATTGCCAGCACCATCCCACTGCAGGACATTCACTCCCGGCCTTCCCAGGCATCCTCCCGCTGCTTGTTCTCCAGGCGCTTCCTCTCTGTGGGGAAAAAGGGTAAATCCCAAACCCCCGTATCCTCCAGCCCTAAGGTCTGGGAGGAATGGCATGGCACAGACAGAGAGGTTCCCAGAGCTCACCCCGTGCCTCCTGCAGCTTCCTGCGCTCGGCGTCCCGCTGGGCGGGGGTCTGGCTGCTGCGCACCCCCAAGGCACCAATGACCAGGCGCCGTGCCAGTGCAGCTGACGTTTCGGGGCGCTCCTTGGCTGGCTGCAGGAAGTCTGGGGTGTGCGGAGAGGAGGTGTCAGCATGGGGACCCCAGTGGGAGGCTGGCATGGCACCAGTCGGTGTGCCAGGGTGCCCGTGGTGCCGAGTCTTCCCATTGTGCCCCCACTCACCAGCATACGCCCTTGCCTTGGCTTTGGCGGCCCGCGTGCCCTGGGACAGTGGGCGAGTCTTCACCATCAGGTGCTTGGTGCTGAGGGCATCGCGTGCTGCGGGGAGAGCAGCACAGTACCATGCAGCCAAAGGATGCACGCACAGGGTGCCCTCTGCCCACCCACTGAATACCCCATGGGATGCTCGAGTACCTGTGATGGGGCTGGAGAAGATGCCCAGAGCGTGCGTATCGTCCACCCACTTGATGTCAAAGCCCTTCTTCCTGACAGAGAGACAGAGGGTCAGCACAGCACCGTGGCAATGCACGCAGCACCATGGCACCGCGCATTGCCATGCACTCACTGGTAGCTGCAGAAGATGCGCAGCAGGTCCTCGGTGCGGAAATCCGGGGGGAAGTCATAGATCTCGATGACATGGGGCAGCTCGGCGTCGCTGAGGTCTGGCGCGGCCGGCTCAGCCCCGTAGTAGTTGAAGCGGGGCTCCTGCAGGCTCTGCCGGCGCTCCGGGCCCCCCGAGAGCTGCGGGGACAGGGACGGTGCTGAGCAACCCACATCTGGTGCTGAGGGCCCATAAATCCCAGGTGCTCCCCAAGGGTGTCCTGCGCCAGTGCCGCACACCGGTGCTCCGCTAGATTAATGGCAGTGGGTGCTGGGAGCTATCGACCGGGGCTCACACATTTTCCCATTGCTCTTTTCCTATTACAAGCATCCCAGTGAGACATGGACACGTGCTGGCCAGGTGCAGGGTACCCAAAATCCACCTGAGAGCTGCAAGACCAGGGGGAAGCCACACATCTGCCTGCCCTACAGGATCCCAGTGAGCCTCATGCCACCACCCAGCTCCAGACACCATGATGGAAAAGCCATCGCTCCCCAGCAAGCCGGTTCCACAGGTTCAGCACCCGTGCTGCTAAAAATTGATGCCTTATTTCTAATTTGAATTTGTCTGGCTTCAGTTTCCAGCTGTTGGTTCTCGCTCTGCCTCTCTGCCGGATGGAAGAGCCCTTGGTCCCCGTGACGGCACTGCTCGTGGTAATCAAGTCACTTCCCAACCTGCCCCTCGATAAACCAAGCAGGCTGTGCTCATTGAGCATCTCACATTGGGGCATTTCCTACAGCCCTAAAAGATGACGGCTGTACCTCTTTCCTACCTCTCCAATTTTTCACCCTTCAGTTTAAAATATGGGCATCAGTCTCCCCCTGCCAGCATCACAACCTGGAGGGAACACGCAGCCGCCGGCAGCACTGGTGCCGATGGGATTCCCAAACACGCCGTGCCGCAGGGCAGGGGGCTGCAAGCACATAACTCAGCCTGGTCCCCAGCCTGATCCCCCCAAGTGATCGTAGCTGAGCGCACCACGGCTGGAAGGTTAGAGCTCATAAATCCCAGCCAGCTCAGTCAATAAAAAGCGCTCATTCCAACAATTTTATGGAGAAGATGGATTCATGGGCAGGTGAGGATGGAGGGGAGAGCTGAGTTACGGAGCTGGCGGGGCAGCCCAGCACCACCCGGGACCATCCACCCTCCCAGACAGCAGCACACACTCCGTGGGGTCCAGCACCCCATGTGGCCCTGGGCAGGATGGAGCCCTGAGCGATGCCCCAGGGGGCACGGGGCTGGTGAGGGGAGCCCATGACCTTCACAAATCACCGAGTGTGGCGAGGACTGGAGCACACGCATCACTACCACCAGTGTGGGGACCGATGGCAGTGCCGTCCCTTGCAAGCAGCACCCACCATGGCCGCAAGGAAATCATTCCCATGGTTAATTAACCTCCGCTGATTTCCAGTCTGAATCCGTCTGGCTTCAGCTCACAACCACTGGATCTGGGGATGTTTTTTCTTGCTAGATTAAAGAGCCGTCTGCTTTCAGAAATCTCTTCTCCTCACAGAACGTCATAAATCTCGCTCTCTGCCGGCTCTCCGCAGCACATAAGGATTCGGTTATGACAAAGAACACTACTAATTTCCTTGTCCTTTTTGTTAATTAACAACAGCTTCGTCTCCCTGAGTGGACGCGTCTGCCTCCCAGCAGCTCAGAGGCGTGGGGAAGCCACCAGGAACAGGGGTGGAGGGGTGAAAATGGTCTCCTCTCATTGAGATATGCACCCATCTGGGGAAGCTCCCTGGAAATCCAACCTTTTTCAGAGCACCTGCATGGGGCATCCAACAAGGATGCTCCGGAGCTCCCCACTGAAGCTGCATGGCACAAACCACCTGCAGCACCCCTCAGCCACACGGCAGATGGGGACAGAGGAGCACCAAGGCAGCGTGTGCAGCCCCAAGCAGCTCAGCAGACATGGGAATAACTCAAGAGGGGCACCGAGACCCCAGTTCCTTCTATACACTATCACCAGGCGCCGTCTGCCACTTCACACCCCGCATTCTGTCAACGCTGGACGTTCGTTTTTGACAATATTAGCGCTGTTTGTTACTCCAGCTACATTAACGTCTCTCCGAAAATTACCCGTTTTTATGCCACTGATTTAAAATGCAATAATGGATTTCCAGCCTGGCTGCAAAGAGCCGTGCTTTCCTCGCGAGCGGCGGGGAAGCGGCACAGTTCCCAGCGCTGCGCAGCTCATTGTAGTAAATCCAGCCCCACGCCTACAGGAGGGGATGGTAATGAGCCACAGCTGATTAAGAAGCCGTAGTTTTCAGGAAACTTCACGTTGTTATTTCAATGGGAGCCCATCCGTCTCGGCCCGTTTCTTTATTACCGGCCCTGCTTTCATGAGGGTGCTGTTGCAGTTTACGGTTCTCGAGCACGTTTTACTGATTGCACTTTACATACTGGTAAGGGGAAGAGCTCCCCCAGCCTTGCTGGCACCAAGCGGATCCCAGAAGCATCCTCATGGCACCGCTCATGCCATGCACGGCTGGAGGTAATGGCACACGCATGGGCCACGCACCATGGGGCTTACCTCAGTGGCCATGGGGACACCTACACCCCGCACACCCCATCCCTACATCCCAGCAGGACACACCCCAAGGACAGAGCCATCCCCACGCACATACCTCTTCCAGGAGGCGCGGGTCCAGGCAGTCCCCTTCGTCATTGAACAGTGCATCCCAGCTCTCCTCACCGCCTGGGCTGCTCGGCGTCCCAGCACCAGGCTGAGCTGGCTTTAGGGAGCCGCCATGGGGACCTTCCCCCTCATCCTCTTCCTCCTGGTACTGCCGCTGCCAGCCTTCATCCTCATCTGCTTGTGTCGGTTCCTCAGCACCGGATCCAGGTGAGAGCTGCTCCACGCCGCGGCACAGCAGCTCCAGGGGTTTCAGGGGTTGGGGGCTGCCTGGGGGATCCCCTTCCCCAGGGCCACTTTCTGTCCCCCCAGGACAGCTCATCTCCTCATCAGCCCCCACCTCACTGCTCCCATCAGGCACAGGGACAACCACCCCTTCATCATGTCCAGCACCAGCACTGTCCTGCTCCTTGCTGGGTGGCAGCTGCTCCATGCGCTCTGGCAGGAGCTGGGATGTGCTGCCCATGTCCCAGTCTGGGAATGCTGTTGAGTCCCCTGTCCTGGCTTCACAGGCAGCTCCTCCTGGAGTAGCCATGGTGCTGCCTTTCTGCCTCTCTTCCTCAGTGCCAGGGGAGCAGCCCTCGTTCTGCCCTGCTAGGACAGACCTGTCACACTTCCTCTCTTCCTCGTGGCTTTTCACACTCTCCCAGCTGAGCTGCGGTATGCTGCCCACATTCCCCTCTCCTGCCTGCTGCAAGGCATCCTGTTCTGTGCACCCCGAGCACTCCGTAGCTGCACCCGGGGAGCTGTGCCCCAGAAGCTCCGGCACATTGCCCAGCTCTGTCCGACGCACCATGCTCAGCTCAGCTGCCATTACACCATCGGGATCTTCACCTTGCTCAGGGGCAGCCGCAGGATGGGCACCCAGAGGGTCCAGCACCGTCCTCACCCTATGGCTGCGCTCCCCAAGCCCTGCATCCCGGGATGCTTTTCCCGGGGGCTGTGCAGCAGCTGGCTCCGGGCTCGGCTCCCGCACATCGAGCGATGCTCCCGCTGCCCGTCTGTCCCCAGCAGAGGCTTCCTGCAGCTCCTTGATCCCTGCTTTGCTCTCCCTGCCAGCCACTCTGCCCACGTGCGTCCTGGCCCCGGGGCTTCGCCTCTGCCCCTCAGAGCCACCCTTGGGGATGTCCGGCACCGGGCGCTGCTTCTCAGGCTCCCGGTGGCTGGTGGCTGCCGCTTGTGCCGCTCTCTCCCGCCTCGCTTTGGGCACATAGAGGGCCATGTCGGGCTTCCTGCGGCGTGCCCGGCCGCCCTCCGCCTCCATTGTGCCACCACCACCTGCAAGGGAGAGAAGTGTCACCGCCACTGTGCCCACACTGCGATGGTGCCAGTGCGATACGCATCGGGACAGGGACGTCCTGGCAACGGGCTGTGGCTGTGCCAGGCTGCCCCATCCCCGTGGAGATTTATTTTTCATCATCTTTGGCACAACCAGGCACGCCAGTACCTGCCAGGCCCCGTGACCCT
Source organism: Numida meleagris (assembly GCF_002078875.1). Taxonomy (NCBI): domain Eukaryota; kingdom Metazoa; phylum Chordata; class Aves; order Galliformes; family Numididae; genus Numida; species Numida meleagris. The sequence goes on along the minus strand of NC_034413.1, from coordinate 13,448,292 downwards.
ATAAATATGCATCAAGCAGCGTTTATGGAGACGGATGGTGTGGGGGTCTGCGCTGTGGCTGAGGGGAAGGCAGAATGGGGCCGGGCTGGGGCCCCGTGATTAATCACTGCCCACTCTGTTTAGGGGTATTCATCACGGGCCGCTGTCAGGTAAATCACTGGAAAAACACCTCTTCAGTAATTAATGTGAAGTGACGGATGGACAGCCCCTGGGCCCATTAATCTGGAACATCAGAGCCTACCGAGATTATGAATGTCAGGATGCATAAACTGCCGGCGGATCAATAGGGCCAGGAATCCATCCAAGGCTCTCATTTCCGCGGCACCTCCGGTACATTAGGCTGCAATCCCCTCCCTGCCAACCACACCGAGCACAGCCTCGGGGACAGGCGGCGGAGCCTCGTGGGCTGCAGTGCCCGACACTGAGCCAGACCCACCGATCTGGGACTGCCGGTGCAACCCACCTCACCCGAACAGACAGGTGGATAGAGGTGTCAGAGTGCAGCCCATCACCGAGGGGTCATGGAGATCCCCCACAGGAGTGTGGACCTCCAGCACTGGGATGCCGCCAGCTGGGATGCTCTGCGCACATCCCGAGTCACCTCCAAGGCACGCGGGATTTATGGGCTCCTCCAAAGTTTGCCATTCACCTTGCCTCACCCTCCAAAGCAGATGGTGCTGCATCAGCCAGACGGTGCAGGGAGCACCCTCTGCATGCACAGCGATGCCAGCGCACAGCTTTTTCCCTGGGCACAGTGTGCAGGCTGTGGGTCTCACTCACCCTGCACAGGGCAGGGCATCCCTGCTGCTCCCAAACTTTGCGAGCTCACCCTGCAGCATAGCTCCAGCGCAAGGCCGGGAGGTCCCAGTGCAAGCACACGGCATGGCGCAGCGTGCCAGTTCCTGGAAAAGTTGAAGTGCCACCCAGCGCCCTCCCAGCAGGCTGCCTCATTTCCTGGCAGGGCGCTGTATTTTTAGCCTTCGAGGTTTCTAATTCCACTCGATCCATCCTGCCATCAATAGAGCACGTAACCCTACAGCCCTGACGGCAAGAAGGGGACGGCAACACCTTGGCCACCGCGGCACGGGATTGCCCATATGGGACCACGCATTGGCAATGTCACTCTTTATAGCCTGCTGCAGGCTGGGCGAAAAAAAAATACTGCTACCCTAATAAACGCAGCCACGAGGAGATTCTAAACGGCCCTAATTCGGATGCTGCCACACAGTGCTGACACCCAGAGAGGGGACGGCGGGCGGCTGTTCCCACTGCCACCTCCCTGCCCCACTCTAGGGAGCAACACACTCAGTAGTGGGGACAGCACGCACGGGGACGCACCGCAGAGCGGTGACATCGGTGTGCTGGCAGACATGCGGAGAAAAGGGAGATTTCAATCGCTCTTCGCGCTTCTGATGCTCCAAGGAGATACCCGGAGCGCCGCAGACAGGAGGTGATTTATGGGGCGATAGCGTCCCTCGACAGCTGCAGGGAGGAAAGGGACGGCACAGCAGCAAATGGAGCTATAGGCAGAGGGGAATGCAAAGGGCTTCACAAATACAGCAGGGCAGGTTCAGTACAAAAGGGAGGAGGGCTATTAATAAATAGGGAGGGAGAGAAAATTAATGACGGATCAAAAATAAAGGGCAACATTACTGTTTTTAACCAGAAAAAAAAATGCAGATGAGGCAGAGGCCTCACCAAAACAGCTGCAGGGAAGCAAAAACAGCCACGGCACAGAGCAGGCACCTGGGCACACTGCTGAGCCCAGCTCACAGAGCTGGGTCGGAGCAGCGGTAGAGCAGTGGGCCCTGATTTCTGTGCAGAAAGGAATGGGAAGGCTGCAGTCGGGCACCCTGAGGCTGCTTTGGTGCCCAAACAGTGGGTGCAGGGGGACGTGGGTTTTCCAGCAGGGTTATTTCGGTGGAATTACCGGGCAGAGCTTTAGGATAAGGCAGGCAAGATACAATTTACGCGAACATCGGGGTATCGTTTTACAGCAGCTCACAAACTTTCATTGGAGCGGTGAATTGTAATTAAATTTGCGGACGATAGCGAGCCGAGCAGGGAAATCACTCAAAGGATCCGAGAAACACGGGCAGGGAACGCGGTGAGACGCAGCACGGGAAAACGAAGCGAATGTGGCTGGGGGAAACTGGGCCGAGAAGCGAGGAAAGGGAGGTGCAGAGCCGCGCAGAGCGCGCGCGTACCCGGCGCCGTGCCCCAGGCGAAGAACACGGCACAGCGGGGGCGGGGCGGGGCGCGCAGCCCAGACCGCTCTGCCCCTTCCCGGTCGCGCAGCGAAGCACCGCCGGCCCCCCCTGGTTCCCGCGCTCTGGCTCGGTCCCGCCTGCCGGGGTCGGGGCCGGCGTGCGGGGGCCGCCCCCCCCCGCGCCGCTCACCGGGCTCCTCTCGCTCCTCCCGCCGCTCCCTCTTCGCTCTCCTCCCGCTGTCTCCTCCGTCCGCCCGCCCATGGCCGCTCCGCGCTGCAGCCGCCGCTTCCTCAGATCCCCCCCTTCGGCCCGAACCCCCCGAGGAAGAGCCGGGCCCGCTCCCTCCGGCCCCGCTCCGCTCTCCCCGGGAACGGCTCCGCTTTCCCCGCCTCTCCCCGGCGCGGTGCCGGTGTTTGCGGTGCTCCCGGGGCCGCCCCGCGCTCCCCGAGGTTTCCTCCGAGGCCTCGGTCCCCCCGCGCTCCCCGCGGTGCTTCTTCGAGGAACCCATGGCGGCACCCGCACCGCTTCCGGTCCCGCTCGACTTCCGGTTCCGCTGGGAAGAACTTCCGGCGCGTTACCGAGGCAACGGCGGAACTTCCGGTGAGTTACCACGGGAATAGCGGAACTTCCGGTGCGTTACTAGGGGGAACGGCGTCGCTCCGCCCCCCGCCTTGAGAAATCGCGGTGGTGATTGGCTGAGAGAAAGGCGCGCTCCGGAAGTGGGCGGGGCTGCGAGGGGGTATATAAGGGAAGCGCCTTAATGTTACTTTCTGGGGTCCCAGTGTCACCTACGGGATCTCAGTGTCACCTATGGGTCCCAGTGTCACCTATGGGNGGAAGGGAGCCGTGGGCGCGGGGATGGCGGCGGCGGGGTGAGGGCGGCAGCCGTCGTCCCCCGGCAGCACAGCATCCCCGCGGGCGCCGTCGCCCGTGCTGGGCTCCGACGCATCCGCGGAGAGGAGAAACCCCGCGTGCTGGGGACACGGTGCCACGAGCTGTGCCAGAAGCGTGGTGACAAAGGCACCGTGCCCAAGAGCCTGTGGGGATGATGGGCGCAGGGCTCCCGCTTCCTGCAGCGTTGACCCCGCAGAGGCTGCCATTGATTTCCCATTACCTCTTATTGTCACGTACGAAGCCGGAGCAGCACTGCTGGCTGCTCGGCGCTGGGGGATCGCCCAGGCTCCGTCACCCCCTGGGCCACATCCTGCAGACAGAGGGCTGCGGGGTGGTCAGCGCGCTCGATGCCCAGACAAACGGACGGGGGAAGGTGTCTGTGCTGGGCAGTTTCGCTCCGCATCCTTCCTGGGGTTTGGCGAGGAGCTGGCTGCCTGCGCGAGCCGATAATGAACGTGGCCTCGGTGCTTGCACGCACTCATCGGCAGCGCGGGCGGAGGGGAGCACACCTGGGACCCGCATGTCTTCTGGCTCCTAATGAAGCGCTGCTGTTGCTGAGCACTCCCAAGATGGGGCCTGCAGGAGAGATGAGTTCCTCCACAGGCACGGCAAGGAGCGGTAGGCACAGTCCAGGGGACATGGACATTCCTAGCAGCCTGCCATATGTGCCAGCACCAAACCCTGGTTCTGCCATGCTGGGAGGTGGACCCAAGTGACGATGCATTCTTCCTTTGATTCCTCTTCATTTGGACTGGAGCCTGGGAAGGTGGCTGTTCTTCATTGCCACAGTCCTGTGGGACATGGCTCGGGTGTCTAGGGTCTGCCCTACCATCCATGTGTATAAGGGACAAGGATGGCTCTCACTATGCAGAGCCACCCAGCACCCTCCAAGGAGCAGCCCCACTGTGCCCCAGAGCGGAGTGTGGCCCCTCCTGCGTGTAATCGATGGCGGCAGATCCTGATCGCTTTCATTATTATTATTTTCTTATGCATGTGCGCACAGGAGATTTATCGCCAGCTACGGAGGCAAAATCAATTATTCATGTTATAAATTAGAAAATGATTTATGTTTGTGGGAGGCCAAGCAGCGTGGAGCCCCTGGCCGCATGGGAGCTGTGTTTGTCTGGGAACGGCACCGGGCACCCCCTGCCAGAACTTCCCTGGCCTCTCCATCACCACCTCGCCCTGGGGTACCCCCATGCATCACAGCACCCCACAGCACCCAGTCCCGGCCACTGTGCCAAACCCCAAAACCTCACATGGGCCCCTTTCCCTGCATGGGGTTCACAGCCATTGTTGACTTTGGGGTCTGGGATTGCGTGGCTCTGCAGGGATGCTCAGCTTGGCTGGATGCCTGTGCTCCCCCACGGCGAATCAGCAGTGGGGCAGGGGGCTGGAGGGAGCACCCAGCCTCCCACACCCTGCCAGCCCATGCGCCCACGTCTGCAGCCCAGGGGAGGCTGGGGACAGCGGCAGCCCTGTTGCCCCAGTTGGTGTGGCAGGATGGTGCTCCACAGGCAGTTTCTATGGCAGCAGCAGTGCAGTCTGAGCACCCGGAGGTGTGGGCTGCAGGAGGGTCCCCTTGCTTCCCCCACTGGAGACATCCTCACACCTCCCCTCCTGGCAGCTGAGTCTGTGTCTCCCGCAAGGGACACTGTGGTGTCACGTGCAGGCACTGGGACCCCCTGCACCACCAACATCCTCCCCAGGAAAGGAGATGGATAAGAGCAATGGGGCTGCACAAAGGCCTGAGCCCAGCTGTCCCAGCATGGCCATGGCCTCCTTCTCCTGGGTTAGTGTGGTCTTGAGGCTCCTGGGAAATTTGTAGGCATGGAAAGCGCTGGTGGGAGCTGCGTTGTGGTTGCAGACCCCCACCCTGCATCCTCAGCCCCCCTGCCCAGCACATGCTCTGCGCTGATAGCAGGGCCGCTCTTGTTTCCAGAGAGCGTCAATCTAAAGCTGCCATGCCTGCTCCTCCCTGGGGATGGCACGGCAGGCCGGGATGCTGCCTGCCTCTCCTTGTCTTTCCATCTGCAGCTGCGTCACCGGGGGCCGCGGGGAGCCACGGGCTGAAAGGAGCAGTGCAGAGAGAAAAGAGTGGCTGGTGGCCCCAGATCTGGCTCTGATCGGAGGCAAGCTGTGTGCCCAGCTCCTGCTGGGCTGAGCCCCAGGGAGGAGAGGCAGCACGGGGCTCTGCTCTTTCTCTCTCTGGAGCCGAACACCCTACGATGCTCCGAGACTCAGCAGTCCATCCTGTGACCTTCTTTGTGTTCCTGGGGAACCCAACCCCTATGAGCATGTCTTTCTCTCTGCAGAGTAAGTGCTTACAGAGGGCTTTGGTTGAGAAAAGCTGCAGGAGCTGCCATGGGGACAATGGGCAAGGAGGACATCGCACCCAACATTCCCTGTGCCCAACCCGGGAGGTCAGCCATGGGGAGAGCACTGCGGAGAGCTCAGGGCTGGGGTAGGTTGGATTTGCTTTGTGCTGCTGCACCAAACACCTGGGGACTCAGCGGCTCGTGACAGCGCTGTATAATGTGAGGAAGCAGCCCGCGGTGTGGGCAGGCGCCGGTGCTGCCGGCGGCTGTGGGCAGGGAGACGATGGGGCCCAGTGGTGCCCCTGGGAGCGGAGCTGGCTGTGGGCAGTGGGTTCTCCTGCTGCCTCTGTTTTCCTGCACACAGAAAATGAGCAGGCAGGGAAAGCAGCACTGTGCTGCAGGAATCAATACAGCCTGGGTGCTCCTCCCCGCGCTCCCCTGGGAGCCTGCCCCTAAGCATCTCCCTGAGCAATCACTGCTGTCTCCCTCTCGATGCTGTCTTGCTTTCCAGTGCGTGCAGCAGGACCGTGCCTGATGCTGCAAGCCATGCAACAGCACGGGGCAGGGGGTGACAGCCCCAGGGCTGGGGAGCTTGCTGCTTGGGCAGTCTGGCCCTAGGGATCCTTTGGATGTGGAAAGAGATATCCTGGGGGATCCCTGTGCCCCTCTCCAGGGACCCCATTGCCTGGCCAAGAGGAGCTGATGTGCCCGAGCTCCATCGCAGCACCCAGCAGGTCCAGAGGGACACGACACAGCGTGACCCTACATCTTGCCCATGGGGATCCCAATCCTACAGGGGATCCCAGGAGAGACAAGCCCAGCTCATCCATAGGGCAGTGTCTCACGGAGGGCAGGGGGCTTTCTGCTGTCACTGCCCTGCCCCACAGGTAGCAAGGGACAGCAGGGACGGGCAACGCGAGGCAGGAGACAACAGCGGGTGGATCCGGTTACAGGCAGCATGGGGCAGAGAGATCGGCAAAGAACAGCAATGCAGCAAAAAGGGCTTTTAGTGATAATTAATAATTAACATTTCTAATGATGTCCCGGCGACAGGAAGAGTCCAAGCGGGGACCTGGGGGCACTGTATGGTGACAGGAGCAGCTGGGGGCCGAGAGGGGACCTGGCTGTGCAGAGCAAGGGGTCAGGTGCTGGGCACTGCCTTCAAGCCCTACTGCTGCCATGGGCATGTGTCAATCCTACAATAAGAGGGACTGGAAAACAGGGTACAATGCAGCTTCAGGTTGACCTGGCCTCTGTGGTAACACCACCAGGTCTACCAGGCTGGTGGCGGGAAGAAAGGACTGAGCATTCACCTATGTCCTTGCCTGGGCCCCCAAGACTTGGCCATGCTGAGGACAGGAGCAGAGGTGGCGTGAGAGGAGCAGAGCCCAGGGGACCCAGTAGGATGGCAGCGGCTCGTGCACAGCACAGTGCAGCGCAGGCTGTGAGGGAATGGAGAGCTCACTATAAATACATCTGCAGGGTAAACGCCAGGGAGAAGAGCTATTTCAGCTAAAAGACAACATTAGCACAGGAATGACTGGGGATAAATTAACCATGAATACATTTAGGGTGGAAATTAGACCCTCAGAGCAAGGAGGTCCCAGCACAGCCTCTCCAGAGAAGGAAGTGGTGCCAGGAGCCAGGGTCAGCTCCATGGCCAAGGGATCCCACACATCATGTGCCCTCTTCTATTGTCAAAAAGGAGTAAGGTGCATGCCCAGCTGCTTCCCTGGCCATGCTGGCTGTGACCAGGCAGAGCAGGTGTGTGCAGTGAGGAGGAGTATGCAGGGCACTGTGCATGGTATATGCATGCGCGCTCTGTGCATGCCTGAGTGTGCAATGTGCAGGCTGTGTGTGAGCACAGGTGGGTGTGCATAGGCTGCGTGCATGTTTGGGCAGTGTGCTGGGTGCTCACACATGGTGTGTGTGCTGTGTGCAGAGTGTGCAGGCAGGGATGCTGCATGCAGGTTATACTTCATGCATGCATGTGGACGTGTGTTTGCAGCATGTGTGTGCTGTGCACCCATTGTGCACCCACTGGGCTGTGTGCAGGTGTCTCGGCCTTCACGTTGCTCTAGAAAGAGCATCGACAGTGCCTGTAAAGTGTCTTGGAGGACAGTGCTGGGAGTCAGCAATGCTGTGCTCACCTGCACCCAGTCTGTGCAGCAGCAGCTGTGATGTGCTGGAAGGGAGGCATGGGGGGTCCCTGATCCAGCTGCACCTGGGCTAGTTCCCATCCCAGTGGTGACGAGCCACAGGCAGAGGGGTGCAGAGTGCTAGGACTGCTGGCTGCAGGGGATCCCAGGAGGCAACCACTCTGTGCAGAGCCGGGACAGCGCTGCCCTGGAGATGTAGGCACTGATGCAGTGCTCACACTGCGTGCTCGCACTGCCTGCAGCCCTCCGTGGAGCGCTCCGGCTCCCTTCCCCCAGCAGCATGTCTCACTGCCGCCTCGCTCTAATTTCCTGTCCATTGTCCCCGTCGCCGCCACCACCGGTCCCCAGCACAGGGCCATGCGACACACAGCCAGTTTGCATGCACCCGCATCATCTCCATGTGCACACCCCACCTGGGCCATGCCCACCCTCCGCAGCTCCCAGCAGAGCCTGGATGCTGCTATGTCCCCTGTTCACTCCCAGCACCAGTGGGAGCAGGGCATGGTCGGCCCAGCACGGGGAGCAGGAGCCCACAGTGGATTCCATGCCCAGTGCTCAGCTGCACTGCAAGAGGGGTCGTTGGGAATGGAGTGTACAGGGGTACTTGATGGTCACGTGGCAGCAGCACTGTGGGAAACAATCACTGGGACTGAGAGCTCTCTAATCCAGCAGGGAGAGGAGAACTGCAAGAAACAGGCAGGAGCTGAAGCCAGACACGTTCGAATGAGAAATAAAGGTTTCAGCAGGGCAGGAGATCAGCCACTCGGCGCAGCCCATCATGGCGTGGGCTCCTGCTGCTGCCTGGTGCAATGAGGTGGCTGCAGACCCAGGCTCCATGCTGGGTTCTTGTAGACGTGCTCTGCTGGGGTGACCTAGCTGGTGCCCTGCCAGCACCGTCCCCGTGCCTCCACAGCCTCAAGGGGAGCTCTATGCCCAGACCTGCAGCAGCCACTATGGGAGGGCAAGTGGGCTGCATGCGAGCCCGGCTCAGCATCCACCAGCTGCAAGGTTTTGACATGGCAGTGCCTTGTGCAACCAGTCCCCGAGTCCCCAGCAGTGAAGCAGGTGCCCTGCACCCAGGGCCATGCAGGGGATGGCACGGTGATGTTGCTGAGCCCTTGGGCACAGCTTTGGAGGCTGACGTCTCTCTATGCCCACAGTTGCATTGCTCTGCTGGGCAAAGCAGCTGGGATGGGGCAGCTCTGTACATCGTCGCAGTTGGTGGGGAACAAATCCTGCTGTGCTCCAGGTGGAAATGGCTGCGGGGGGGGATCAGCGTGGGGGAAAGTGCCCCTGGGTGGCTGCAGGGCTGCAGCCAGGGTCCCAATCCCCGCGGCCAGCTCCAGTTCCCGGGCAGTTCTGCTGGGACCCCGTGGTCCCAAAGCTTTTGGGGGCAGCCTGGCAGTGCGGGACGGTGCGGGACTCGACGGGACAGAGCCACTCACCGCCCCGTGAAGGTTACGAACCACTCTCCTGCCACATGCCTCAGCGGGCCCCCCCATCATAGTTTGGCTCCGTATCTCCCGGCGCTGCCCGGCCGTGCTTCCACTGCAATTTCGGGCAGTAAATCAGCTCCGCACAGCCCCACCTCCCCGCTCTCCATTGGCAGCGGCACCCCTCGCCCCGCTCATTGGCGCTGCCGCGGCCGCCCAGCGCTACATAAACCCCGCACGGGCGGCCGGAGCCGTCGGGAGTCGGGCGGCGCGGAACCGGGAGGTGGGCGGCGAGGCGGGCGCTGCGGGATGCGCTCCCCCCGCCGCCGCGGGGGCACCGGGCAGCCCCCCGCGCCCGTGAGTAGGGAGCGGGCCCCGCGCCTCTGCCCCGCCGCCAACTTTGCCGGGGAGTCGGGGGTGGGTGCGGGAAGTTGGGAAGGGAGGGGGCGGCGGAGTTGGGGGTGGAATGGGAGGGTGTTGGGGATGCTGCCAGGGAGTGGGGGTTTGGAGGGGGGCCGGCAGTAGGGGAGCACCCGCGGGGACACTGGGATGGTGATGGGCCATGGGAGGGAAGAGGCAGCTCTTCTCTTTAGGGACGTCCCCACTTGGTTATGGTGGGGCTGGCGGGGTCTCTGCCCCTTCACCTGTGCAGGAAGGGTCTGGCTGCGCAGTGCCACGGCTGAGCCCCTCCAAGGACCCGGTGTCCCTTTGGGCTGAGCTCTGAGATAAGGTGACTGCTCGTCTCCATACTGCATGAGCTGCTGCTGGCTGAGCCCCAGCGTGCTGGGTCCAGTGCTGAGCAGTCCTGCATAGGAGGGAACAGGGACCATCTCTGCATGGGAGCTGTGGGCGTGAAGCCCATTGGGAGCATCCGTGGTGGGATGCACATAAGGACCAGGGTCTGCAAGAGGGGTGTGAGGGGAGCAGTGCTGAGCCCACAGCAGTGGGATGGGGGCTTGTGGCTTTGGCTGGAGCAGAGGCACTGCAGGGTCAGGGCTGCTTGGGGCTCTGGCATCCCTGGGACACCACAGCCTCTCTAGGACAAAGGAGACTGAGTGCAGGATGCCTCCCACCTGTCCTCTACCTTGGCCGGTTTGGCTGTGGTGGCCTAGGAATGACAGGAAGGGGGATATGGTGTCACTGGGACACATGCAGCATGATGTCATGCGGTGCTGTGACGTTATCGTGTTGTCACTGCTCTGAGGTGGCTTTGGGGTGTGGTAGGGCTCCTGCTGCACAATGTCACACGATGTTATGGTGGTGCTGGTCTGGGATGGGATGTTGCCGCAGTGGTGACGCATGACATCTGGGACATGCAGCATGGCGGCAGCGATATTACGGGGACGGGGCGGCCATGCAACCGACCAGCTCTCACTCTCCCTGTGATGTGTGCTGGAGATCACAGTTACGTACATGAGGAGCCCTGGGGCAGCATCTCCCTACCTGCGGTAACAGGTCTGTGGGGTGTGACCTTCCCAGGCTCATGCACCCTGGCCTTGCCTTCGCCCCGTCCAGTTCTCCCCGCAGGGCACTGCCGGGAGCAGCCTTGCCTAGGTATGGCAGTGCCAGGGAGCATCTGTTGGGCCAGCACCATGTCCCTGCGATGCCCAGCTGTGCCCTATGTGGGTACCCATGGCACCCCTGCATTACTCCCATTTTCCCTCTGTCCCTTCTTACCACTTCAGCTCTGTGCCACCAGGCTAAGCCATTCAGAGCAGGTGCCCCAGTGTGACTGCAGCACCTGGAGTGACCTTGCCACTGGATGCCATGACATGAGCTGGGACATGGCTCTGCTGGGACAGGAGAGGGCTGAGCTCTGCCATAGCCATGCAAGCAGGACCCTGTGGCCTCAAACATCCTCATGCCATGCTGGAAGCCACAGGGCCTCTTGCTTCCAGCACATGGAGCCTGGACCTCCTTCCTTTTTCCCAAAACAGCCTGGCTTTGGGCCTGGCAGCCCCCACCATGGCACCCAGAACCGGATCTGTGGGAAGAGCCTTTTGTTTCCAATCAGGATCATTGTTTCCTCCTGGAAAAGCTTCATCCAGCTTGGAAGGATTCCGGCTGCAGCTGGATGGAGTGGGGGTGCACCTGGGGAGCCGGCCAAGCTGCAGGGAGCGGGAGCTGGAGGGGAGGCAGAGCCCCATCGATGGCATGGGAACAGTCCCCTGGAAGGGCAGCAGGCGAGAGAATGCTACACCGTGCTGGCTGGGAACAGAGATAGAGGCTGGGGAATCAGAGGGCAGCATTGTCCCCATGTCTCTGTGCATGGGCAGCCACCCTCTGCCTTGTCCCCATACTTCCCAGATAGATCTTGGGGTGCTAAGATCCTCGGGGCCTTCTCCCTCCCCAGGGAGATGGCAGCAGGCTGATGGTGACAGTCTGCCAAGATCCAAGCATTGGGCATCTCCCCTTTTCCAAGGTGGCTGCACAGGGCCCATGGCATGAGGACAGGCTGGCAGTGAGACCAGTCACCTTTCCCCACTGCTGATCTTTTGGGGGATGCACATAAAGAATTTGGAACAGCCCTGCCATGGCCACACGGAGCTGCGTCCCTTGCTGGGAATCCCAGTCGCTCCTCCAGACGGTGGGAGCAGGGCTGACTGCTCTTGCTTGCAGCTGGAGTACTGGCACACAGGGCCTTGCTCACAGCTGGTGCCATGCAGCTTACTGCTGCTGCTGGGCTTTTCTCCTCTGGAGGGGACTGCCCGGCCCATGTTGAATGCAGCTGTCCTGAGTACCACCTCACTTGTCACCCACGCTAAAGCCAGGTCAGAGCCAGCTCCAAAGCTCCGCAGCCTTGCCAGCAGTGCTGGCAGCCACCATCCTCCGCAGTCCAGGTTAATTGAGCCTCTCCTACCAGTCTCCTGTCACCTTCCTGTAGCTGCAGCCCTGTGCAGACACCCCCCTGTCTTGCTGGGGGATGTGCTCACCCCACAGAATCCCCAAGAGAAACAGTGACAGCAGGATGGGGAAACTAAGGCATGCTGTAGCCACGTGGTGGTGCCTGAGGTCTCAGGGCTGGAGAACTGAAGGGTTGTGGGGAACTGAGTGGGGTGGGTGGTGAGTGGTGGAGGAAGAGGAGCTCTCATGCAGGGGTGATGCTCGGGCTCTGTGGAGTGGGGTCTTGGTGGTGCAACCAGCAGAGCTGAGGGGCTGCAGGTCTGTCCCAGGTGCCCAGGATGCTGGCGCTGTGCCTGCTGTCCCTGGCCTGGCTCAGTGAGGGCTCCCAGCGCAGTGAGCCCATGTTCGCCGCTGTCACCCACCGACTGCTCCCACCTGACTACGACAGCAACCCCACACAGCTCAACTATGGCGTGGCTGTAACCGACCTGGATGCTGACGGCAACTTCGAGATCGTGGTGGCTGGGTGAGTAAGGACGGCCTTGGGGACAGTGAGACACGGTGGCCCTGCAGCACCAGGAGCTCCTCACAGCCCTCTGTCCCAGGGCTGGCAGCCTTTCCAAATTCACTGTTTTCTCCAGAAAGCACACGTGGTGCCCAGCTGAGCTCCCAGCTGCAGGTGGTCTCACTGCTCTGCTGGGGCACATCACTGATGTTCCCATCCCTCCACCTGGGAGGAGGCGTGTGGCGGCAGTGCCGGCATGCCATCTGCATGGGGACACTGCTCTGGGGCTGGGTCCCCTCGCTGTGGGATGGTGGCAGCTGCCCAGCGGCCAGGTCCCACACTGCAGCACAGAGGCAACTCGAGCCTGAGCCAACTCGGCTCCGCTGACAGGACTCAGCGCTCTCCGGAGATTCACTTAATTGGCTGGAGGTTTTTTATAGCCCTGTATGGGTGTGATGGCTCGGAAGGGCTGGCGGGAGCCAGCGATCCAGGAGCCGTGTGCTGTGCTGCCCCAGCGCCCGTGTGAGGCTGGACATGGAGCAGCTGCTGCTGGCAGGTCCTGCCCTGGCTGGGGACAGTGGAGACAGTGGCACGTGCTCCTGGCATGGCTCTCAGCCAGTGGTACAGCATGCTCATCCACAAGGGAGGCTTGCACATATGTCCTCACCTGGAAGGGGGTATCTTACCCTATCTGTGAGCCCAGCATGGGTTGACGTCATGCTTGATGTATGGGGCACAGGCATGGGGTATCTGCCCAAAAGTGCACCAAGCCTGGGGAGCCAGGGACACCCAGTAGGGCCCAGGTCACCACACTCAGCAGGGCTGAGCCGAGCAGCCAGCAGTGGTTTTGTAAGCAGCACGGTGCCCGTTGTGTAACTTGTTTACTGGTGCATGGGGCAGGAACAGGCGGGGAGCCTGTGGGGCACAGCGTGCTGAGCGGATTTGCCTTGCATGCTGCCTTCCTTGCCCTGGGAAAGGGCTGTAAGCAGGGAACCTGCTCCATCCTGCCCTTACACTGCCCGGGGTGCCCAGGGTAGGCTGCCGTGCCGTGTCAGACTGTGTCATCCCCATGGCAGCCAGTCCCACAGCTGGATGCAGAGGGAGGCGGGAGTTCCTTGGCCACCACACACCGTGCATGTCTCGGCTGTGCCCCTCAAGCTGCTGGCATGCAGCTCCTGCCTGGTCCAGCACGTGGCCACCTGCGCACAAGGGATGGGACAGGGGCTGTCATGCATGTCATCCCAACCCCAGGATCCATCTGTTCACACCTACAGGTACAACGGCCCCAACCTGGTGCTCAAGTATGACAAGGTGCGGGGACGGCTGGTCAACGTGGCAGAGGATGAGCGCAGCTCCCCTTACTACGCGCTGCGGGACCGGCCGGGCAATGCCATCGGCGTGACGGCATGTGACATTGATGGGGATGGCCGTGAGGAAATCTACTTCCTCAATACCAACAACGCTTTCTCCGGTGAGCCCCGGGCATGGGGGGGGGGCCCAGCACGGCTGCCCGCGACCTTCTGCGCGTGAGGGATGTGTGCGGGCTGGAGTTAATTTCCCAGTTGAGTGGCTCCATTGATTGATGGCAGCGCGGGCGGGACGCCGAGCCCAGCCAGATGCTGAGTCAGCACTACCAGCCACCCTCCCCATGGCACCCCGAGGGGGATGGCAGTGTCCCATCACCTGTGGGGCTGCTGTGCCTACAGGACGTACACATGCGTGCTGACCCCTGTGATGGTGACAGCACTTTGGCTCTGTACCAAGGCAGGGTCTCACCCTCCCTTACTGGCGCTGTCACAGCTCCTGGGTATGTCAGTCCTGAGGAGGGGACACCTGTGCCCCAAGGCATCTCCAAAGCTCCCCACGTCCCCACTCCGTCCCAGCCCTGCCCCATCCCCCTGCTGCAGATGTATTTTCATTCTCCAATTACTAGGGCTGGCAGTGGCTGTCTGAGTGCCCGGCCCTAAATCAGGCACTGCCACTGGCACTGTCACAGCAGCGTGGCTCACTGCCTGTGCCTGGCACTGCATTGATTGTTGCTTCCACGGGGATGATCTATGGGTCTGCGCCTCACTGGGACACATTTTATCTTAATGAGTTGATTCTTCCATGTGTCTCCCAGTGGCACTTACGGGTCATGGGAACTCTGCCATTGGCTACTGCTGGGGGGACAGAGCAAGGGTCACGTCCCATTGGGTTGGGCTCAGGGAGAGGATGGCTGCGGCAGCCCCTGTCTACATCCCATAGGCATGGCCACCTACACGGATAAGCTCTTCAAGCTCCGCAACGGGCGCTGGGAGGACCTGCTGAGTGACGAAGTGAACCGTGACGTGGCCAGCCGCTTCGCCGGGCGCTCCGTCGCCTGCGTGGACCGCATGGTGAGCGGGCAGGGCAGGGTGCGGGGCAGCCCCTCATCTAGACACCGGCCCCATCCCACCACACTGGGGCTGGGGGTGCCCCCAGCAGCCAGTTGGTGGCTGTCAGGGCTCACAGCCCCCCCGGCCATCAGGGCTCCGGGCATCCATCCACACGGTTGCCGCTGGCTGATAAACGCGCCTGTCGAGGTGATTTATGTCCCTGTCACCTGCTCTTTCTTCTTCCTCCTCCCCCAGCAGTTTGTTTCCCAATGATTATCGTTAAATCAGGGCCCAGCTGCTGCACGGGACAAGGGGGGCGGTGGGGACAGGGGGGGCACCTGTCACAGCGTTTGAAACAAACACCAGCCCTGAGCTTGGGGACGGCGGAGGCGATGGGACACATCCCAGTGGGACAGCGTGGCCACACCCAGCGCTCGGTGCTCTTGGCTATGGGCGCTAGGGGGACCCGACAGCAGGGAGGATGGAAGCCAAATCCTACCCCATGGGCTGAGGTGGAAGCACAGGGAGCTGAGGCGGTGCTGCCGGCCACAGGGCTCGGGCAGGTACTCCATCTACATCGCCAACTACGCCAGCGGCAAGGTGGGCCCGCACGCCCTCCTGGAGATGGACGTGGCTGCCAGTGACCCTGCCCGCGGTGTCGTGGTGCTGGTGGATGTGGCTGCCCAGGCTGGCGTCAGCAAGTACACAGGTACGGAGGGGACGCGAGCATCAGTGACCTGTGCCATGACCCACACCACGATGCATGTGCCATGCATTGCCTGCCTGACTGCCCCACCTAGCGGCCACCCCACTGTGTGTGGCACCCACTCAGAAGGACCTTGTGTCACCCTGCTGGTCCCCTCGCAGCGTCCTTAGGGCCTTGGGATGCAGGGTGCATGCCAGCCGCCGTGGGGGACCGCCACGTGCCCTGTCTCTGCGGTGGTAAATTCTTGCTAATTAGGAGTGTTGTCACCATGGCGATGGCAGTGATTAGGTTGGATGTGACACAAGCGTCTGCCAGCCCCAATTAGCTCCTGATGAGAGGGATTGGAGGAGGAGGGAGGAGAGAAGGGGGTCTTGGGAGCGTTGGAACTGGTGCAGGGACATGCAGCCCCAAGAGCAGGGGACAACCTTACCCCTGGCTGCTGTCCCCAGGGGGCCGTGGTGTGGCTGTAGGCCCCATCCTGAGTGACAGTGCTTCTGACATCTTCTGCGGGAATGAGAACAGCCCCAACTTCCTCTTCCACAACCGTGGGGATGGGACATACCGGGACGTGGCAGCCGTGGTGGGTGAGTAGAGGGTGGGGGGGGATGATGCCAAATGGACTGAGCATGGTGCCGGTGGGGGAGTTACAGCCCCATTAACCTCAGGAGGGGCATCACTGATGCAAGGATGCGGCGTGGGAAGGACTGTGTGGGGATCATCGGGCTGTGTCCCAGGAGGTGTCTCAGGGAGGAGGTGTCCTGGGGAGGAGGGTCCTGTCTCCCTGTCTCCTTGCTGCTTGCAGGGCTGGATGACCCCTACCAGCACGGACGTGGCGTGGCATTGGCTGACTTCAACCGCGATGGCCGTGTGGACATTGTCTATGGCAACTGGAATGGGCCACACCGCCTCTACCTGCAGGCGGGGGCTCCCGGGCGCGTCCGATTTCGGGTGAGGGCTGGGGGCTGGGACATCCCCAACCACCAGCTTTGGTGCTGAGCCCCAGTTTGGCTTTGATCTCCGGTTCCCAGAGGGGAGGGGAACCGAGGAGCAGTGTCCTCACATCACCAGCCCATACTCATCCCTCACACAGGATATTGCCACCCCCAAGTTCTCCATGCCGTCCCCCGTCCGCACTGTCATCGCTGCCGACTTTGACAATGATCAGGAGCTGGAGGTCTTCTTCAACAACATTGCCTACCGTGGCTCCTCCGCCAACCGCCTCTTCCGGTATGGCTGGGAGGCTGTGCCCCTCAGCGGGAGCCAAGCAGCCCTCGCCGTGCTCCTCTCCATCAGTGCCATGTGCGGGGCCAGTGCTCCGTCTCTGCTCATCAAGGAGCCATGCCTGAGCCTGTCCCTATGTCATTACGAGCCCTGCGGCTGTGCCTGCAGCAGCCCCTGGGGTCCCCATGCCACTGATCACAGCTGTGTGGAAGCTTGTTCCTGGCTGCCGCTAATTATGGGGATCAATTCCTCACCACTGCTCTGAACCCCCTGTGTCGGCAATGTGGGCGGGTGGAAGGGGGTGGTTTGGCAGGAGCTGGGAGCCCCACAGGGGTTGCAGCGGTGTTTGGAGATTGTGCTGATGCTCTGCAGCTCAGATCCATGTCCTTATGACATCCCTGTCACTCCTCCATGGAGCAGGGATGAGATGTGCGTGGCCAGTTGCCAGCAACCCCACTTGGCCCTGTCCCCTCTGGGTATCAGCTCTCTGCCAGGTTGCTCCAGGGTGGGGAGCTGCTGGGGGATGTGGGGACACAGAGGCTGGCACTAACACCCTGCCTGTGCTCTACAGGCTCATCCGCAGGGAGCACTCAGACCCCATCGTAGAAGAGCTAAACCCAGGGGATGCGCTGGAGCCCGAGGGACGGGGCACAGGTGGGTACTTCAGGGCAGAGCTGGCCCATGCTGGGTGACATAGCATCGCTGGGGTGCTGCCATCTCCGTGAGGGCCAGGCCTATGACCTTATGCTGTGTGTGTACAGGGGGTGCTGTGACAGATTTTGATGGTGATGGAATGCTGGATCTGATCCTGTCCCATGGTGAGTCCATGGCACAGCCACTCTCCGTCTTCAAGAGCACCCAGGTGAGTAAAGCAGGGGCTCCTTGAGGTGTCCCAGTCCCTGTGTCCCCCCCTGGCTCAGCCTCCCTCCCCTCTGCTGCAGGGTGTTGGCAACAACTGGCTGCGGGTTGTGCCACGCACCCGCTTCGGGGCCTTTGCGCGGGGGGCCAAGGTGGTGCTGTTCACACGGCGCAGCGGTGCCCACCTGCGCATCATCGACGGTGGCTCGGGGTACCTGTGTGAGATGGAGCCTGTGGCACACTTTGGACTGGGTGAGCCCCGGGCTGGGGGCAGGAGGCTGCTGGTTCCCCCAGCCCTCCCCACACCCAGTGACGGGCTGCCTGCCCATAGGGCGTGACGAGGCCAGCAGCCTGGAGGTGACATGGCCTGATGGCCGCATCCTGGTGCGAGCAGTGGCCAGCAGCGAGACCAACTCCATCCTGGAGGTTCCCTATCCCCGGGACACAGAGGAGCCGCCAGTACCCGCCTTGCTGGAGGTGAGGGCCTACGGGGGGCAGCTAGGGGACAGGAATGCGGGGCTGAGCTCTGCTGCCTTGGGGCTGCCCCATCCCAGTGTCTGCTTCTCCCCAAACGCAGTGCGGGCAGGGATTCTCCCAGCACGAGAACGGACGCTGCGTAGGTGAGTGCAGACACAGGCATGGCTGAAACCCAGAGTATGGCTGTTGGGCATGTGCTCTGGGAGCCTGGGCTTTGGAGGGGACAGGAGACGCATGGCTGACACAAGTGACACAGCAGAAGTGGGATCATGGTAGTGCTCAGGCATGGCAGTGCATTGCTTGTGCATGGCCACATCCACACTTACGCGCAGAGGGATCTGGGGGGCACTGCTGGCAGTTCCCAGCCTGGCCCCCTCACCCCCCCGTCCCCTGTGCCCACAGACACCAATGAGTGTGCTGAGTTCCCCTTTGTCTGCCCCCGGGACAAGCCCATCTGCATCAACACCTACGGCGGGTACCGCTGCCGCAGCAACAAGCGTTGCGCCCGCGGCTTCGAGCCCAATGAGGATGGCACAGCATGTGTGGGTGAGTGATGGCGGGGATACGCTGGAGCAGCACCTTGGGCTGGTGATGTACCCACCCAGGGACAGCCACCCCCTGCACCCTCCAGCAGCTCCCCATGCCCCAAACCCGCAGCCACGTGCCTCCATGCCTGCTGGTCCCAAGCCACTTGCTTGCTGCTGACTGCCTACCTCTTTTTCTTTCCTGCTCCTTTTCTCATTCTCCATGCAGCTCAAGTGGCCTTTTTTGGGGGATACCCCTCTGCTGGGAGCTGGCTCTGGGCCCTCCAAGGTGTTCTCCTCCCTCTGGGCTTCGGACTCTGCCTTTGCCTCTATGCACTTTAACCCTGCCAGTAACACCCAAGCAGCCTTGGCGAAGGAGCGGCCAGCCTCTGCCCGTCTCTTTTTCTCTCTCCCCATGTGGAACTGCCCTGGACGGGCAAGGGACCTCAGCACCGTCCCCATGCTGCAGCCCGGGACTGAAGCCCCAGCGCTCCCTCCACCTCGCCGGCTCCGTCGCCTCGATCCCGTGCCATGTGCCTGCTGGTTTGGCCTGCGCCACGTGTGCTTCACCCATCCCCTCTGCCCCTGGGGGGTACCCCCGGCAGAGGAGGCTGCCCCCAGCCCAGCAGGGGAAAGCCCTCCCCCCGTTTGTTTTTTAACTTCTTGACCCTGCTGTTTGGAGTTGGACCCTGCTCAGTCTTCCAGCCCATCTCCTGGAGAATCCCCCCAATAAACTGTATACTGTCTATTTGCTGGCTGGGATGAGCTCAGGCTTCCAGCAGGGTGGGAGCCACTATTCTGCCCTGGACTACCCCCCAGGCACAGCCCCTGTGCCAGCCGTGCCATGTGAATAAACCCATCCCTGTCCTGCTTTGACTGCATGTCCCACTGGGCATGCACTGCGCCATGCCTCCCCCTCATCCCCCCATGCTCAGTCTCCATATGGGGCCGATCCTGTGGCACCCATTGCACTGAGGTGCCCAGTCCCAGCACAGCCCCAATGGAGGAGGAGGCAGGGCAGCTGACAGGGCCGAAGCATGAAGTTTATTGAAGGTCTCCATCAGTCTCCGTGTAGGGTGCCCCACAGGGAGCACTAGAGCTGGGATCACTCCCCACCCTCTTCTAGGGCTGGGTCCTCCCTCCCAGGTACTGGATGTCACAGGGACCCTCCTCTTGTCTCTTCCCCCCCAGGGTTCCCCACTGCAGATTGCAAATGGGGGTGCTGCAGCCAGGGGTGCTGCGTCAGGGCAGCTCTGCAGGGCTGGCACCTTTGGGGTCGTGGGCAGGGTGCAAGCAGGAAACACAACTCCTGCAGCCCCCCAGCACCACAGGGGCACTGCATGCTGCAAGGAGGGGGAGGATGCATGCAGGGTGTGTGGGCAGGAGGAGCTACACTCCCTGCCCTGGCACAGGGAGCTGGCTGGGGATGGCACGGGGGAGGGCAGGGAGCAGGATGCAGCCAGAACCTTTCGGGCAGCACATGGGGTGAACGCACAGCACCATCATGCAGATGAAGTGGCACAGGGGCAGGGGGCCACGTCCCCCTGTCCTTAGCGCTGCTGGGACACTGTAGGGCGAGCTCCGTCACCTGGGGTTGGGGGAGGGCGGGAGGGGGGCTGCGGGAGCCCTTTGGCACTGGTTTGGTTCAGTGGGAAGCACCTGGGACGCCCCAGCAGTGGCCCCTGCCTGCAGTGGGTCCGGGCAGGGGCAGAGCCACCGCAGGGGGCACGTGGCACCGAGGGCACATAGCCCCCAGGCCCCCTCCCGCCCACCCTGTTCTCAGAAGCGGGTGCTCTGGTAGTGCAACCTGCGGATCTCAGAGAGGCGGCTGTCCCGGCAGTACGCGTCCCTGCAGGGACCGTCCCCTGCCAGTCACCGCCCCCCCCCGCCGCCGCTACTGCTGCTGGAGCTGCCACTGCTGGAGCTGCCGCTGCTGCACCGGTCCTCGTAGATGGAGATCTCGATCTGGGCACTGCTAAGGAGCAGCCGTGGGATGCGCCAGCCACAGCCCCCCTGCCCACTGCCAGTGTCCCCCCACTCCTCACCCTCATCCCCCCTCACCCCAGAGGATACAACTCTCATGCCACGTTCCAGGGGGTCAGTGAGCAGCAGCCCCCGTGGCGCATAGATCTTCTCATTCTGCTCCTGGATGTACTTGGAGATCTTCTTCAGGACCTGTGAGTGCAAGGGGGGCACTGAGCACCCTCCAGCCCTGGTGTCCTCCCCAGCCCCTCCACTCCCCGTGCCCTTCTCAGGGTATTGGCACCTTCTCGTAGTGCGTCTCCATGCAGAGGAAGATGAAGTAGGCGGTGGCACAGGCCAGGCACCCCTCCAGGTATGAGCTGCCCCCAATCTTCTCTGCTTCAGCGTAGAAGCCATTGAGAGTTTTCACGGTCTCCTCGAACAGCTGCCGCTCAATCTAGGGCAGGAGCTGCCATGAAGAGATGCCTGACCAGCAGCTATCCCCATCCCTGGGATGCCCTCGGGACCACCCAATCCTCTCCTCCCTGCTCAGCTTCTCCCTGCCTATTGCCCACCCACACTGAGACCACTGTGCCTCCACCAGAGCCCCCCAGTCCACAGGAGAGATGGCACACACTCTGCCCAGGGCAGCAATCCAGGGCTGGCCCAGGTCCATGCAGCACTCCATGCCCTCTCCCACTGCCTAAACCCCATAGGACACTGAAAATAGGGCACCCCTACGCACACTGCCAGACACCCTACCCGGCTCTCCAGCTCCGGGGGAAACTTAGTCTGGAACTGGCACGTGGTCCCATCACTGTAGTCCCGCTGCACAAAGACCTTGGTGGCCAGGGACGCGCTGCGCCGCAGCTCCTGCAGGCTGTGCACCTGGGGGGTGGCAGCAAGGTGAGCTGGGGAGATACAGCCTCGGGGGTGATGGGGGCAGGTCCCCACGCATCCCACTGTGGGGCTATGGAAAGCGGTGCCATTCCCACAGACCCTGGCATGGCCATGCGTCCGCAGTGGGACAAGGCCTGGCAGTGGCGCAGGTATGGTCCTCGGTCCCCAGCAGGATGCTGGCAGGCGGAAGGGAACAAGGGGCTGCTGCTGAGGGGCTGCAGCAGCTGTGCAGCTGGGAGGGCTGGGATGGCACAGCCTTGGCACCCCGCGAGACACCAGGACCCACTCCAGCCTCCAGGTGTTGGATCAGAGCAGGGATGGAGAGAAGGACGGAGGGGCCAAGGGAAAGAGTCAGACCCCTCATACTGCAGCCCCACATAGAACTCTCCATCAAGGACACCCCAGCCCAACCGCAACCCCACACCCCTCCAGCCCCACCGCGGCCACCCTGGATGCACAAGGGCCCTTCTGGGAGTGCAGACCCCGCAGGGCTCTGACCCCACCCCGCACAGCCCCGGGTACCCGCGCACCCACCTCCGTGGCCATGGCGCTCCGTGCGCCCCGGGCCGGGCCGTGCTGCGCTGGATTGGGCCGCGCTGTGGGAGCGGAGCCGGCGGCGGGGCCCGGCCGAGCCGAACCGAGCCGGGTCGAACCGAGCGGGCGGCACCGGCGCTGTCCGCGGTGCTGCTGAGCCGCGCGGCGGAGGCGGAGGCGGGCCCGGCCGCAACGTGTGCGCAGCCGCCCGGCCCCGGGGATGGGCGCCCGCTGCTGCCTGCACAGAGCCCGGGGGGAGCCGGACCGATCGGGGGCAGCTGTGGGGGTGGCTGGGAAGTGGCTGCCCTAGGGGTGCTGCAGCGTGGAGTGCGCGGGGGTGCTTGGGGGGGCTGCATGCCATGGGGAGGGCGCGAGTGTACCGGGGGGGCTGGCCGTGGGGCTGGCAGCCCGCCCTGCCCGGGTACGTGGCTGAGTGCTGCTCGTGCAGAATTTTGCAGCTGCAGAGCTGGTGCCGCGAGCACCGCGCAGGCAGACATCAGAGAGGAGCGCTAACAGATTCCCTGTTATCTCTGCCCATTGACAGCTCAATTAGAGGCAGAGAAATGGCAAACGGGGAGAAAACAGACGTTCTCCCTAGAGGAGGAGGGCACAGCAGGGGAGGGGGTGACGTCTGGTGGCATGGGGCCCTTGCAGGGCAGAAGGGCAGCAAGCCCTTCCTCTGCACCTGCAGAAACACCGGCGCTGCAAAAAGCAGTGGGTGCAGAGCCTCAGCAGTGTGCACTCACAGATCTGGGGATGCTCAGATCTACTTCTGGGGTTGCACATATCCACACCTGGGGATGTGTGCACCTCTGCTGGCATACGTGCATACTCAAGTGTGTCCTAGGATGCCCCCACACCCAGGTCCCTTTCCCACACTGCTTGTCACACTGTATCACCACTCACCTCCTGCCTGGCAATGGCCGTGCCAGTTGCCATGGCAATGTCTCGCCTGTGGAGAGATGAGGTTCACTCTCCCACGCAATGGAGAGGGGCCGAGAGCGTCTGGGGGGGCACAGCTGTCCCTGACACCCCCATGTGTATGCCCTGGGCTGTGCCCACCTGTGTTCCCCTCGTGGGAGCTGGGCTGGGTGGGAAGGGGCCATGGCTGGTGGCTGTCCCCTGGGGCTGTGACACTGGGTGTCCCCTTGGTGCTCAGTGCTGGGCCTTTCTTGTGGGCTCCAGCTGCCCCACAAGGCACAGACCCACTACCTGCAGCACAAGAGGTCATGTCGCAGAGTGTCCCCTGCTGGGATGTCCTCATCCCATCAGCACGTCCCAGCCATGTTGCTCCAGAGCACCCCTTGCCTGGTGCCCAGGATTCCACGGTGCCCCCACCCCCACACAGCCCCTGGCCCCTCCTCTTTGCCGCCAGCCCCTCCAGGCCTTGCCAGACCTCCTGCCAGATGCCCCACTGTGGGCTTTCCAGCTGTAACCAGATGGCCCTTCTCCATCTGCTGAGCCTGGGGGGCTATTTTTAGGCTCCCTGGCAGCAGAGACACTGCTCACATGGCTGAGGCAGAAGCCGCCTTTATTCCCATTATTCCCTACACCTGAGTGAGCCACTCCACAGCCATGCCCCAGTCCCACCACCTCAATGCTGCTCCTGCTCCAATAGGAGCAAGAAACCCTTGCTCTGGGGTTAGCCCCACACAGCCCATGTTCATCACCCCCTCAGCAACCCTGCCCCAGTGTGGGTCCAGCCCTCATGCAGCAGGAGGGGACCTGTGCCCCCTCCTCAAAGGGACTGTCAGCGGCTCTGCTTCAAAGGGAGTATGGCCGTGCCAGCCCTGGCAGCTGCTTCACACAGTGCTGGGGGGCCTTTAATTAACGGTGGGGGGGAGAATGAGCTCACTGCCCCATCGAGGACAATGGTGACATTTGGGACGTGGAGGTGGAGAGCTGATAACCTTTCCTGGGAGACAGCAGGTGTGCGTGTGTCAGCATGGGAGGATGTTTCCCACACCAGCTCCAGGCACCCCAGCACTGCCTCTGCCCCGTTGGAATCACAGGCCATGGGACACTGCCCCAAATTGCCCACAGCCCGGGGTGGGCACACTGCCATCCTCACAGTGCTGCTCGATGGAGTGTGGGGAGTAGCACTGCCAAGACGTCCCCATGTCCCCGTGTCCCCATGCATGATGCCATCCTCACACAGAGGAGTCCCCATACGGGCCATGCCTCATCCCTGCACTGCATGGGGCTGAGGGCAGGCGGGCGGCACACAGTGGCTCTGTGTGCTCAGAGGATTTATGAGCCGGGGCAGAGCTGCCGAGGGGCTGGGAGGAAGCCAGGGTGGCTGCGGCCCCACAGCTGTGCCCGGAGCACTGCCAGCTGCATTCCTGGGGCTGCGAGACAAGTGGGAGTGTGTGTGGGTGCAGGGCAAGTGCATGGTCACTGTTGCCTTCTGCCCACCCTGAAGGTCTGCAATCCCAGTGGCTTGGCCCCACCGTGCCCCCCTCCAGCCCTCTCCTCCCTCCTACACCTCACTGTGGGGCAAGCTGGGTGCAAGGAGCATAGGGTCACTACTGTTGGAAGTGCCCAGAATAGAGACTGGGAGACCGGCACCACAGCACTGTGCCCTTGCCCCACATCCCACAGCAGTGGGATTTCCCTTCCTGCAGCAGAGCCAGAGCCTTGCACCAGCGTTCGTCCTTGAGCCTTGCAGCCCCTTGCACAGCCCCTGCCAGTGCTTCTATGGGAAAGTGGAGCAGCCCCCCACAGGGCAAGTCCCCTTACCGTGTCCCCAGGGCTGGCCATCCCCGATGTCCCCACTGCAGAGGGGGCAGCCCCCACAGTCCCAGTCCTGGACTCAGTGCAGTGAAGGGTGACACAGGCGGTGGCAGGGCTGGTGGCCGGGCTGCACAGACTGACAGGCACAAGTGTCTGTCCTCCAGCCCACTGCATGAGTGCTGGATGGGGACACAGGGGCAAGTGCAAAAGGAGTGCAGCAGAGACATCCCAGGGCAGGGATGCAGCCCCAAGACACCTGGCAGGGGAAGGACACCTGTGCCGCTGCTCCCAGCGCTGCTGCCAGGAAGTGACTCAGTGGCTCTAAAGAAGATATTGTGACAGACAGGGGCCCAGCAGCTGGCAGGGTGCCCCTCACTCCCCTGACCCTACCAGCCAGGGCTCAGGGTGAGACACGCTCAGCATCACATCTGGGCACCTTACGAGCAGCCCGCAGGCTCCCTCTGCCCCCTCCACCTCTGCCCCTGCAGCTCCTGTTCCTTGGCCCCTTCCCAGCATAAGCCCGTCACAATTAGCTGAGCTGCCCTGCCCCAGCTCATCCATCATGGGTTAGCTATTTTCTATCACCATTTTTTTCCAGGCAATCTCACTGATACTCTGACAGCCCAATGCCTCCCTCCTGCTACCGGGCAGCCCTGATAACGAGTGGCTCTATCTTATCATGCTCCCCGGCAGTTATACATTACCAGTGCCATCTCTGGGGCTTGGCCTGGGAGAGGTGAGATCAGATCCTGGGACAGCACTGAGCATCCCTGGGCACTGAGCATCCCTGAGCTCTGAGCATCCTTTGGCACTGTGCATCCCTGGGCACCACGCATCCAGGGCATTGAGCATCGAGGGCACAGGCAGGACAAACAGGCTGCAGGCGTGAGCTTTGCGTATGAGGTTTTTGCACAGCCCCATAGCAGATGGCTCCCTATGGGTCTGGGGGGGGTGGTCTCTGCCCCCTGCCCGGGGCAAAGGGCAGCTGCTATCGCACCCCATGCCAGGCTGTTTGCTCTGTCACCCATTAACTGAGCCACCTTATCCGGCAGGCAGGAGCTGGGGCAGCATGGGAGTGCTGGCCAGGTCGGGACATCGATCGCTGCAATGGGAGGGGATGCCCCAGATAACCCCTGCAGACAAATGGGTTTCTAATGGGGTCCTCATCCTGGTACCCCTGGCCTGTCTCCAAGGGGAAGAGGGAATGTGGACCGGGCAGGTCTCGAGGAGTCTCTGGATCTTCCCATGCGCCGGGCACCAGGGGAAGGGCCTGAATGTCCCCTCCCAGCTCTCCCATTCTGTCTTGATGGTGAGCAACTTGTTGGGGTGCCCCAGGATGATGGGGTGACACAAAACCCAGCTCTGAGGCAAGGGACAGAGCGGGGGCTGCAGGTGGCACTGGGCATATGAGTGCGCCACACAGCCTTGGGGCTATCCCCACACCCGTACTCCAGGGAGGGCACAGGGGTAGGAACCAGCATCTCCTGTCCCCCAGCCAGGATGGTTGGTGGGTAGTGAGGTGCACCGTCCCTTCCCTAGTGCACGGCACCGCAGGGACGTGGAGCATCCCCATGCACCCACCCTGCTGTGCGAGGGAGGGAGGGAGGGCGGGAGCACAGCGGGCGGCCTGGCGTGGGGCCGGGGGGCCATGCCGGGGGGGGCCAGCAGCCAGAGCAGATTGGCTGCCGGTGATGCCTGCGGGCTCCTTTGAAAGGGCAGCGTGGGAGGTGCCGGAGGAGCAGGCAGCGGCTGTGCGTCCCACTCAGCAGGCACGGCGATGCTGCGGGCGAGCAGCCCCACGGGCACGGTGACACTGGCACTGCTGGCTCTGGCCTTGGCACCAGGCAAAGGGCAGCACTATGACTACTATGGCTGGCAGCCTGAGAGCGTGCCCCGCGGGCGCTTCTACGGGCGGGAACCGCAGTGTGTCGACATCCCAGCCGACATGCAGCTGTGCCACGACGTGGGCTACAAGCGCATGCGGCTGCCCAACCTGCTGGAGCACGAGTCCATGGCTGAGGCCAAGCAGCAGGCCAGCAGCTGGGTGCCGCTTCTCGCCAAGCAGTGCCACGCTGACACGCAGCTCTTCCTCTGCTCTCTTTTCGCCCCTGTCTGCCTCGACCACCCCATCTACCCATGCCGCTCACTCTGCGAGGTGGTGCGTGACGCCTGTGCGCCCGTCATGGAGTCCTACGGCTTCCCCTGGCCCGAGATGCTGCACTGTGGCAAGTTCCCCTCTGACCACGACCTCTGCATCGCCATGCAGTTTGGGAACAACCAGGCCACACCACCACCAGGTAAGTGGGACGAGCAACGCGATGGGATGGGGACACGCACACATCCCTGTGCAGCCTGGGGCAAGTGTAGGAGCCCCCATCCCTGCTCCTACAGCCCCAGGCGCTCAGCTGCATGCAAAGAGCTGCCCCAGGGCAGGGTGTGTCGGCAGTGGGATGGCTGCTGGGGGTGAATGTGGGACTGTGGGATTGTTACAGGGCTGTCCCCTTCCTCTCACTATGTGCCAGCACAGCCAAGAGCATCCAGCTCCGAGCATTGCACCTGTGCCATCCCCACGCCCCTGCAGGTCTCCGGGGGGGGGGACGGGATGTCACCCAAAGGCAGCCTTGGGTCAGGATCAGGTTTTGTCACCCTTCACCCTGCTGCCACTCTCACCCCAAAGCATCGGCAGTCAGGCAGGTGCCCCATTCCCTATCCCTCTTGGGAATTGGGTGCTGGGACTCCTAAACACATAGTGCTGAATTACCCCACATCACCTGGCACAGCTCCCCAGGGGCAGAGGGGGCTGCTCCCCTGCTGTGTCCCCACTGAGCTGGTGCAGGTGAGAGTCATCAGCGTCTGGTGACAGAGGCTGCTCTCGCTCTGCAGTGCCCAAGATCTGCACCCAGTGCGAGATGGAGCACAAGGCGGATGGCATGATGCAGCAGATGTGCTCCAGTGACTTCGGTGAGTGGTGGAGAACCCTCTCCTGACACCCCAAGCTCCTGCCAGCCCCAGCTGCCCCCAGAGCAGCCCGGGGAGATTGGCTAAAGGGCTTGTTCTGGAAGGGACAGCCCTATGGGACACCCCCCCCTTGGACCCCACGTGCAGGGGATGGGGTGCACCATGACAGAGGACATCTCGAGGGGATAGACAGAACATCTGGGGGGGGGTCACTGGGTCCATACTAACTTCACAGTGGTGAAGATGCGCATCAAGGAGGTGATGGAGGAGAACGGGGAGAGACGCCTGGTGGCTGCCCAGAAGAAGAAGGTGCTGAAGCTGGGTCCCCTCAAGCGCAAGGACACCAAGAAGATGGTGCTGCATATGAGGAACACGGGCTCCTGCCCCTGTCCCCAGCTCGACAACCTAAGTGGCAGCTTCCTGGTGCTGGGGCGCAAGGTGGGCAGCCGCCTGCTGCTCCTTGCCATCTACCCCTGGCAGAAGCACAACAAGGAGATGAAGTTCGCCGTCAAGTTCATGTTTTCCTACCCCTGTCCCCTGTACCATCCCCTGCTCTATGGGGCCGGGCAGCACTAGGGCTCTATCCCCGCACTCCTGCACTCGCCCTGCTCTGCATCCCCAGTTCTGCACCCAGGCTGTGTTCAAGGAAGCCCTGATCTGCACCCAGGAGCTCTGCCGCCTCCTGAGCCCCTTACCTGCACATAGGACCCCTGCTTGTCCCTCAGCTGCACCCCACACCTCAACCCCATACCCCCACCCAGCCCCCCATACCCTCAGTATCCCCAGATCCCCATTCCATCCTCTTCAAGTACAACACCCCCCACCCCCCTGCAGAGCTCACACCCCAGCCCTGGATCTCCTGCTTGCTGCAGGGATCCCCCAGCCAAGGCAGCTCCCTCCTGCTCTCTGTGCCCACATACTGCCCACCCCAGCTCCCAGAAGCCCTGAGCTGCATGGCCCCAGCTCTCCAGCACCCCACGCCCCAGACTAACCACACTACAGTAAATTATTGTCTGAGATAATTCTATATCCAGCTCCCTGTGGTTCTTGTGCTCCAAAACCTTGGGGCATCCTGGGGGACCCATGGAAGGAGGGCAAAGGGCAGCTCAAGGGTCCCAACTCAAACCCTCCTTCCAGCACCTGGCAAGTAGCCACAGAGGGACAGGGAAAAAGAAATAAAGCAGAGGGGTGCATGGAGTGAGGGTGGCACCAAGTGCAGCAGGGTGCAGAGCTGGACATTGCACCTCCCAGCCCTGGGCCCCAGGATTTCCTACCCTGCAGCATGGGAGTGGGGCAGCCCCAAACTGGCTTCTTAGGGGCCAGCAGGGTCCCCCCCCCCAGCCCTGTTTACCCAGTGTTTTTTAGAGTCTTCTGTGTTACAGGGCATCCTGGCAAAATGTCCAGACACTGGGATATTTACTCACCACACGGTGGCCTCACACCGCAGCTTCTCAGGGGGAGGCAAAGGGAATTGAGGCTGTGGGATACCCCATGCCTGGCTTCTCCCCTTGTACTGCCCCACCAGCAAGGCACCTGCCCCATGCTGGAATGAGTCTTGCTCCTGTTGTACCCCAGGGCACAGTCACAGCAGGCATCGATGCTGACAACGGGATGTGCTCCGGCTCCACAGCCAGCACAGGAAGGGGGCAGCCAGCCCCTGTGACAGCCTGGGGCAGGTGGTTCCTGCCCTCTCCCTTATCCACAGCCAACATGGAAAAAAACCGGGGAAGAAAAATTCAAATAGTGGTAGAAAGCATTTTCCAATGAGGCTGCTAAGCAGACTGCCATCGGAATAAACATCATCAATTATATCATTTACTGCACAACTTGAAGTCCACAAATAAAACCCCATCTCCCACAGCCCATGTTTATCTGTAGCCCTCTGTATTCTGCGTCATTAGCATCTTTCTGAGGAGAACTTAGACATACATGGACATCGCATCCATCTCACCAAGTGTTTTCTCAAGAAAGACGAGTAACTTCTCCCTCTCCCCCACCATGAGCTGAACTAACCCCTTGCCCCTCCGCACACTGCCTCCCCCGCTACTCTGCCTTTGGAGCACACCCAGCACAAAGTGGGCATGCCCATCACCGCAGAGTTCAGCTTTTCCCAAAATTGCCCAAGTGCAGAGCTCAATCAAGAGAGGGGTCTAGGGACCCATGGCTTGTGGGGAGCACTGAGACCTGTGCCCCCATCCAGACACCCGCTTAGGGCAGCGGGTGTCCCAGCCTGAGGGCTCCAGCCTGCTCCGGGAGCTGCAGCTGGCTGGCAGGGGGCCCGGCCACAGCCGCTCCCAGCTGCATGGCAGCCAGGGTCGCATTCCTGGGATAGCTGGGAGATTTGCTGTTCGGCAGGGAAAGGTCACCCTTGTACGCGTGGGCAGCTGCCGGGACCACCACCTTGGCAGGGCAGGGAGTGAGCCCAGCTGCACCTCAACCCAGGCCAGCAGGATCAGGCCCCAGCCCAGAGCAGCTCCACACAGCCCTGGGTACAGGGCAAACAAGGCCACTGAGTGTGTCACAGCAATGAAAACCACAGTAAGCAAGGGAACCAGGTGGCAGACATGGCCACATACGGGACAGAGAAACCAAGGCAAAAGAGGCACCAGGGAATGGGACAGCATTTACAGGGGCAAGACGAGAGCCAGCTGTGGGCAGGAGGTTTATTGGTCATTCTCTATATATTAATCTGTAGTAAAAAGCAGCAGTCACTAAGTACACAGAGCAGCACCAACTCATGCCTCTCCTCTTGCTGCAGCTGCAGACCAATCACACAGCCCAGCCCAAACTTACCCTTTTACCTCCTCTGCTACAGCTGAATATGTGTGATGTGGGGAACTAGACACGAATGCAGTGGGGCCAAGGAGTGATGAGCAGGGTTTCAGCTGAGCCAGGACCAAGGGTAACGCCTCCTGGGAATGCAGGCAGAGCTCTGACTTGATCCCAAAAACAGTCACCCACACAGTGTTCATCAGGGAGGTTGGGATAGAGTCCTGAGGCTGCTCTGCCCCTCCCAGGAGGTGGAGGTAGGAGCAGAAATAGGAAGGACGACTCCTCCATCACAGAACCAGGCCCTAGGTGAGCTCAGGGCAGGGTGCAGTCAGTGCAGGGAGTGCTCCCTGAGCAGCTGCCAGGCCAGTGGGGCAGCCACCACAATGCGGCACAGCTGTGGACAGTGCTGTGCTGTAGGAAACAGCTGGTGCAGCACACTGCATGGTGAGGAGGCTGGGTCTGCCCTCAGCTCAGCACTGGCAGGGGGAGGAACGAGAGCTTGTGTCCTCTGGCAGGGTGGCACCATGCTGGGAACCAAGCAGCCCAGGATCCCCTGAGAAAGGGCAGGGCTCCCACTGTCCTTGGGCATCAGGCAGCACAGCCCCCATATGCTGTTTCTGTCACTTGATGAGCACCTGGTTGCACTGAGCACAAACGAACACAGTCTCTCTCTGAGCCTCTGGGGCTGGAAAGGAAAGTAGGTGTCAGATGTCTCCTCTCCCACCACCTCACCCATGACTTGCTGAAAACCCATCAGGGCTCTGTTCCGAGCCAGACAGTACCTGCCCCCACCCACCAGGGCTGGGGCAAATCCCTGCAGCACACAGCACAGGTGGGAGGAGGAAGGCTTTGCTCTTCTCCCCCTTCCACTCACCCGTGGCTCCCATCACAGCCTTGGGAACTTTGAAGGAGCAACACCTGGAGCAGAAGCTGTTCCCACAGTTACTGCAGCTCCGCTATGGAAAGAGGTGGAGGTGAGACATTAAGAGCAATATCAGCTGCTGGGTCAGACCCAGCATACTCCAGTACCAAAGCACTGCTAGCAGTGCTCCCTGCTGAAGGGGAGAGTGGGTGCAAGCCCTGAGTCCCCACAATGACAAGAGATGTCATCCACCAGTGACACCAGGACTAGACAATACCTGCTGCAGATCTGGTGTTTAACATCACAGGAAAGTACTGAAGCCACAGGCTGCAGGAGGTTTATAGGCTGTCATTTCCTATGCTTGTAACTCTGGAGGATGTAGGCTCCAGAGAATCCAAGACATGCATCAGACTAACTCAAGAGGGGAAAGGGGAGGGAGCCACGCGTCTGGAAATCAGAAGGCAGCAGAAGGACTGCAGTGCACATCTGGAAAGGGCAAGAGATGCACCCTTCCTAGAACTATGCGATAAGTGTCATGCAAAGAGGCTCAGACAACAGGGGTGGCTTTGCTCCTCTAGTCACAAATCCTGTGGTGGCTTTGAGTCTTCTTTGCACTTCCTCATGAGCCCACAGGCCAACCCATGCTCTGCTTCCCAGGAAATTGTTCAGGTAACAAGAATGGGCCAAACCAGGGCACAGGAGCAGGTGCCTTGTATGGCAGCACTTTGAGGTTTGGCTTGAGGCTTGAGCTTCCAAAGGAGCAAAAGGCACAAAGGCTCCCTACCACCATTATGGTATGTGACAACACCCACCACTTGCTGAAGTCATCCACTGTTGGGCCATGACTGAGGACAGCCATCCTAGCTACAGGAAAAGTGAGGGCAAGCCAGACACAACACAAAACTTCTGCCCCAGTGGGGCTAGTCAGCTGGAGAAACTGAAGACTCACCCTCTTCTTCAGCACAGAGAAGGTGGCTCCACAGCCTGTGCAGCTCCCTGGAAGAGACAGAGCAGAGGTCAGGCAGGGCTCTGCTACCTGGGATCCTGAGGCACAAGAGCACCCACATCTGTTGTAAAGACCCTCCCATCCCTGCTCTCCCCAGGAGAGCTACAAACATCCTTTCCACTGGGGGAAGTCACTAAGGTGCCAGCCCTAGCAGGTAACACACCATTCTGTCCTCTCCCAGTTCAGTGGTCACGACCAGGAGCAGCTCAGACCCCACAATGCTGAGGCTGAAGAAGCAGCACCTGCTCTCAGCCTTACCAAAATTGTTGCTGGGGTAGCGCTTGCGCAGGCGCTCAGTCAGGCGTGACACCTTGCTGCGGATCACATCATTTTTGCTCATAAAACCATTGTCTGGGAGGCTGAGGTCAAAGTCTGCTGAACACTGCGAGCCCTCATCATCCTCCTGAAAGGAGCAAAATCAGATAAGCAGAGGGCAGTGCAGGGCTGTAGGGCAGCCTGCCCCAGAGACAGGCGTGAAAACAGGATGCTTCACTTGTCAGTGTCACAAGCCACTGCCAAACCAGGCAAAGGCTACCAGCTCCAGCTGGAAAGAGATGCCCTCTTGCACACCTCAGCACAGTACTCACCATGACCAGCAGCTGGTTCTCCTTCTCCCGCAGCGTGGGACAGAGAGGAGAGGCAGTAGAGATGGAGTCAGACTGCAGAGATGCCCAGCCCCACTCCTGCCCTCCCCAAGCATCCACCTTGCCCTGTCACAGCAGTCCTCTGCCCCATTTGCCTGGCCTGCAGGCACAGCCCACTCCCACCAGGCTCAAACCTCAATAGCATCCTTGAACTCTTCATCAGGCTCTGCCTCCTCTGCCTCCTCCACGCTGCCAGGGGTAAGGTCCTGCAAGAGATTCAGAGCTAGCCCTATCCTATTTCATCCCTGTTCAAAGTAGGGACCACACTTTCATGGCAGTTCTAGAATGAAGTACCAGCTCACTGACAGCCCCATAAAGCGAGCACCAAAAGGCAGGGTGAGCCCCTGCCTCCCCAGTGTGACTTCAAAAACATAGCAGGATAGAGTGAAGATCCCAGCAGAGCAAGGCATCCCCTCAGTAATTCAAGACGGGCTCCCAGACCAGGCACACAGGCTTCCAGCAAAGCCAGTTTGTATACAGACGGACAGAAGCAAAGCCAGACCCAAGAGCTGAAACTGCAGCTCCCACCCACATCTCTGAGCCCTACCACCCCTCACCTCTGTGCTGGTAGGTGTGGGGGTCCGGTCTGGTGGGGCATCAGTTGGTAGGGGCTTGGCAGGCTCTGGAGTGCTCTCGAGGGGCTTGGTGCCCAAACTCTGCTCGACCGAAGCCTTGAGCTCCTTTATCACTGGTAAGGGGGGAACAGGCTTGAATCAGGGTTGCAATCCCCTTCCTCCAGCCCCTTCACACACATGGCTGCAAGAAACAATCTCCAGTACTCAAGATAGGTCAACAGCACCTGCAAACTTCCTCTGTCCAGTGCCCTGAACCCTCTTTGGCTCACACATAGACATTAGGGAAGCTACTGAGCTGGGGACAGGAAGGAATTCCCCACCTGCCTCAGCTCAGACCAGGGAACAGCAGGGGCTCAGACATAGCTCAGTCAGACAGATGATGTGCAGCTCTCCTCCCATCCAATAGGGCACTTCCAGGCCTGTGTCATACATTTGCCACAGGCACTGAGAGTATTTCAAGACATGCAGAGCCAGGCCAGGGAGGGGAGGTGATGCTCATGTACAGGCTGCACTGCCAGGTCCCAGTATGTCACAGTACAAGGAAAAAGCATCCATGACAGGAGCCATGTGAAATGAGAATTTCACCTCCCAGATCCAAGCCCCAGGACCCCACCACCCACCCTGCGCTGCTGGGCACCAGCCCCAGGACATTAAGTGCCCTCTGAGGTCCAGGTCCCATGGCAGACACATGATAGTGTGCTCACAGGAGGTCACTGGCAAAAGATGGGCACAGAATCCACAGCTTCAAAGGGCCTTTGCAAAACCCACCCCACACAGGCCACCTTCAGGAAGAGCCATTACCTTGGTAGAACTGGCTGTTGCCCAGGAAGAGGGTGCTGTTGAGGATGGCCATGACCCAGCAGAGTGGCAGCAGGTAAAGGATGCAGACAGAGCCCAGCAGTGCTCCGTAAAACCTGGGAAAGAGCAGCAGGTTGAGAGAAATCAGTTCTTCCCACAGCATAAACATTGCTGTCCCTCCCCTTGTCCTTTGTCTGCTCTCTGCAAGCACCAAACACACCAAGAGCAGCTAAGCCCAGCACATGGCACCCAATGCGGTCCTACTCACTGGGAAGAGACAGCAGGGTTCTCCCAGTACAGCACTCGGTACACTGCCTCACAGCTGCAGCACAGCCCACTCAAGAACCCCTCCAGCTGGATCAGGCTGAAATGGGACCACAGAGTCAAGAAAAGGCCCCACTAACACACACCCTGGCTCACCCTGTTCACACAGCATGACTCAGGGGAGGTGATGCCCCAGGACAGAAGGGTGCTGGA
Organism: Numida meleagris; assembly: GCF_002078875.1. Taxonomy (NCBI): domain Eukaryota; kingdom Metazoa; phylum Chordata; class Aves; order Galliformes; family Numididae; genus Numida; species Numida meleagris. Next base: position 13,413,565 of record NC_034413.1, on the reverse strand, counting down.
CACTCACAAGCACTTGACCTGGGCGAGGGCCTCCTGGCGTGAGAGCTGCACTTTACGCAGGTCCTCGCGGCGCACGCTGTGGTACTTCCTGCGCAGCAGCTCCCGCTCTGAGGGCCGGACGCGGCACGTCTCCTGCAGGTAGCCCAGCAGGGCCGGCAGCAGGACGAGCAGGGCCAGCACCGAGTACCAAGCGGCTGGGAGGAGCAGCACATCATCAGTTGGCAGGGCGGCGGGCCGGAGCCCAGCACCGCCCCCGCACACACACATACACCCACACACCTTGGTCGAGGGTGAGGAGGAGGAAGTTGAGGCCGAGGCAGACGAGCAGAGAGCACAAGGGCCGCTGCCACCTGCGGGGACAGAACCCGGTGAGGTGCGGGAGCCGCGGCCCCAACCCCGGGCCAGGCCCACACCTACCGGAGGAGGGAGCGGACACCCTCAGCTGCATCCCGCAGAGGCTCCAGGTACAGCTCCAGCCGCCGGTAGCTCCGCACCAGGTCCAGCAGGTCGAAGGCGGCGGCCTTAGGAGGCGATGGCGGCTCCAGCGAAGCCTCACCGCCCCCCGTTACTGCTGCAGCTGTCGCCTCAGGGCCTCCGGCCGCCCCTTCCCGCTCTGCCGCCTGCATCCCGGGCCCCCCGGGCCCCGCACCGCGCCCCACTTCCAGGAAGCGGCCAGGTGCGCCGTGACGTCACCCGGCGGAGCGGCACACAGCCAATCAGAAGAGCGGAGGTGAGGGCGGAAGCCCCGCCCAAGTGATGGCAAAAGGGCGGAAGCGGCGTTGTCCTGGCAGTGGCTGTCAGGGCCTGTGCTAGGCCTGGGCTTATGGGTTGCAGACTGGGGCTGTGCCCTGAGCTGGGACTGATTCGACTCTGGCCCTGCGCTGAGGCCCAGATCAGCTTGGAGGGCGCTGGAAGAGGCTGGGTTCATCTCTCACTCCCAGCCTTGGCTGCTTGAAGCCATTCTCCAGAGCAGTCTACTGTCCTGCTCCCTCCTCCCTGTGAGCAGGGCCCATCCCATACAGCACAGCCTGCTGTCACCCCAGCACCAGGTAGAGAGCCACATCTGATCCCGGGCCTTAAAGCACCCAGCCCTGGGTGGTGTCAGTGTCCCAGGCCCTCCCAAGTCCTAGCGGCATCCAGCCTGGGCAGAGACCTTCTCAGCCCAGGAGAAACAAAGCCTCCAGGAATGCAGCTCTGTGTGGTTCTCATGGCATTCTCCTGCCGCACAGCGCTGGTCTGTAAGAGGAGCCTGCACCCACATCCTTATCTCTAAATTGGAGAGAGACTGATTTGAAGGGTTTACTAATCTGTGGAGTGGGGATTGGTTGTGTGATTGCAGCTGGGGGAATGTCGTCAACAGTTCTATGTCAAAGTAGAGGCTGGTGACAAGTGGGGTCCCCCAGGGGTCCATTATGGGGCTGGTATTCTTTAACGTCTTTATCAATGTTATAGACAGTGGGATTGAATGTACCCACAGCAAGTTTGCTGATGACACCAAGATGCATGGTGCAGCTGATACAATAGAAGGAAGAAGGGATACCATCCAGAGGGACCTGGACAGGCTTGAGAAGTGGGCCCACAGGAACCTAATGAGGTTTAACAAGGCCAGGTGTGAAGTTTTGTGACTGGGTGATGACAGTCCCAGATATGTGTACAGAGTGGGAGAAGAACTTGAGAGCAGCCCTGACGAGAATAACTGGGGGGTCCTGATGAACGAAAAGCTGGACATGAGTCAGGAGTGTGCGGTGGCAGCCTGGAAGGCCAACAGTATCCTGGGCTGCAACAACAGAGGGGTGGCAGCATGGGGATGGCGAAGATTATCCCCCTCTGCTCTGCCCTTATGAGGCCCCATCTGGAATACTGTGTCCAGGCCTGGGACCCTCTACACAAGAACGCAGAGCTGTTGAAATTGGTTCAGAGGAGGGCCACGAAGATTATCAGAGGGCTGGAGCACATCTCCTATGGAGACAGGCAGAGAGAGCTGGGCTTGTTCAGCGTGGAGAAGGGAAGACTTCCAGGATACCACACTGCAGCATTCCAGTACTTAAAGGAAGTTTATAATAAAAAGGGAGACAGACTTTTTGCATGGTCTGGTAGCAACCGACAAGGAGGAATGGTTTTAAACTAAAAGGGGAAGTTTACGTTAGACATTAGGAGGCACTGGCACAAGTTGCCCAGAGAAGCTGTGGGTGCCACAACCCTGGGGGCATTCATGGCCAGGCAACGAGCCCATGGCAGAGGAGTGGGACCGGGTTGGTCCCTTCCAACCCAACCATTCTGTGATTTTGTGATACACAAGCACCAGGTTCTGCCCCATCCCTGGAGGGAGTGGCAGGGCTGGGGCAGCCCCTGTCCCCAGAGGCCTGAGCCCCTCTTCCAGGGACCAGTGGCTCAGCACCAGGAGCCCGCCCATGGCCCCAGAGCTCAGAGGGCCCACTGCTCCAGGTGAGGTGACCCCTATGCTGCAGAGCCACGTGTAAGCTTAGTTCATCTCCTGTCCCCTGCAGGTCCCAATCCTGCTACAAAACCCCAGACACCAAGCGAGCGTCAATGTTGCTTTATTTGGAATGTGAATCCAAAGGCACCAGAGAAGGGGCTGCAGTGGGACAGCGGCAGGTACAACAGGCAGGGTGGGGTTGTGGGGTAAGGCACCTGTGGCAGCACTAGCCTCGCTGTGTGCAGGCAGCCTGGGCCTTGGGGCACGCAGGGGCCAGCAGTGTCTGGGACCAGCCCTGACATGGGATAGGGACAGCACATACTGCTAGGGGGTGGCCCAGGGGCTGGCAGAGTGTGGGAGCACACAGGGATCTGCTGAGACAACCCTTGGTGATGGAAGCTGTGATCTAGTGCCAGCCCAGCCCCTCCATGCCATTGTTGCTGCTACTCCCTCAAAAAGGCACCAGGTAACAGCTGCGGGGGACACAGTCCTCCAAACTGAACCTACGCAGGGGCTGCAGCAGTCCTTTGCTGCCCTGAAAGCAATGGGAGAATGCAACCCCGAGCAGGGTGAGGACTGCTGGTGGCCAAGGCAGCTCCGACATGGTACTCCTCCAACACTTCCCAGTCTCTGGCTGCCCAGTGCTTCCGTTCACCCCGCACAGCCCTGGCTGGCTGTGGGGCTGGTCCTGGCCTCGCTACTGGAGCCCTCCCCTTGCAGGTAGGCTGTAACCTACAAGGGCACTGCTGCAATCACCCTTCCCTTATCAGTCTGTGGGCAGCACAGGGATGGAGATGGAGCCACGTAGTTCCACAACGAAGAGAGTTTTCCAGGATGACAATCCAAGTGCTGTGGAGCCAGGCAGGGCAAGCTGTGCCTGTCCTGGCTGGAGCAGACAGGCCTTGGGTAGGCTTAGGGGTCTCTGCAGTGGGATGGGAGCCCCCACTCCCAGCGCAGAGCCAGCCCAAAGGATGTGGCAGCAGCACCAAGCTCCAGGCTGGGATGACAAAAGCACCATTCTCACTCCAGAGCAGCACAAATCCCAAGGCTGGAGGAATTTATTGCCCCGCCTTTCTCACAGAGGCAGCCCACAGCCCCCTCCCTGCCATGGGCTCCAACAGCAATGGGGGCTTTGCCGGGCTCAGCTCCAAGGTGGGATGGGGCACCTGGTGCTGGGGCAGCAGTTGGTGAGGCTGTGCCCAGGCTGGGTAAGGCCTGTGCCCTCAGGGTTCCGGGAAGACACCGGACGTGGAGGAGGGGCCCGGGCTGGGGAAGCTGAAAGCAGAGCAGAGCCTCCATTAGGCAACGCGGAGGCCGCAGAGCTGCCAGCAGGGCAGAGGCTGGGCCCAGCTTTGCTCCACTCCTCCAGCACAGCTTCCATCCCCCCAGGGACAGAGTTGGCACCCACCTGAGCACACCCACATCCGGGGTGGGAGTCAGGCAGGGCCCCGCGGGGCTCCCAGCAGTTGTGGTCCACTTGGGTGTTCCCAGCTTGGGTCCTTTGATTTGCTTACGTCCATCTGTCATTCTGTGCAGGGTGCAAAGGGGCTGGTGTGACAATCAGTGCCCACTGTCCTGGCAGAAGGTCTCCATCCGTCTGTCCATCCATCCATGCAGGAGGCAGTGGAGGAAGCGTGGTGCAGCAGCCGGGAGGGGACAGAGCAGCGGGGTCACCACGTCCGAAAGCAGGGCCGCGGTCCGTCCACGTGCGGGAAGCGGGGCAGCCACGGGGCTCAGATGATGTCACGTTGGTCCCGGCAGCGCCGTGCCAGGCAGTAGAGCCCGGAGAAGAGGTACAGGCAGGCAGCCACGGCCCCGCAGACAGCAGCTCCCAGGTAGGCTCCGTAGAGACAGCGCTGGCTGTACCCCGGCAGGTTGCAGTAGCTCTTTTGCCCGGCTTTGTGGCCCATGATGCCAGCGGCGGCTGTGCAGAGCCCGACACCCAGCACCAGGTCGTGCACCAGGTTGGCCAGCAGCCAGCGGGAGCCCAGCCAGGGCACCAGCTCCCAGCGCCCCAGCGCACTGAGCCCGAAGAGGCCCAGCGTGAGCAGCCAGACGAGGACGGCGGCGAAGAGGGCGAAGTGGGCCGCCCCCTCGTACCAGTGGGCAGCCACGGTGAGCCAGAAAGCAGCGCCCACCGCCAGCTGCCCAAGGCGGAGCAGCCCCAGCGGGCTCAGCAGGAAGGCGCGGTGCAGCCCGAGCGAGCCGCGGGGCGGTGGTCCCGAGGGCGGCGGCGGCACGGCCGGGGGAGCCGTGCGGGCCATGGCGGGGCGCTGCCTGCTGCGGGGCGGGAGGGACTCGGCGCCCCGGCAGCACTTACTGAGGGCGGCTGGCCCCTGCCCAACATCTGGCGTCGAGCGGGCCTCCCCGCACGGGGCCTCTCTCCTCCCCCGCCCCGCCCCACGCCGGCCCACTACGCGCATAGGACTCCGGGGCCGCCCCCCGCCGCCTCCTCTCTCCGCCGCCGCCTCCCCCGCCACGGGGCCGGGGATCTGCGGGACATCGCGCGCGGAGAACGGAGGAGCGCGCCGTTAGGGAGCGCGCGCCGGGGTTCCCTCGTTACGTCACGCGGGATTTCCCGTCGGGGTGACGCGCGCTGGCCACGCCCAAGGGCGGAGCCACGCCCAGCCGTCCCTCCCCGCCTTATTGACGTCACCGGCGCCACGTGGCCCTCCCTTCCGAAAGGCGGTGCGGCCACGCCCCCTCCCGACGGCAATTGGTCCGTACGGAGAAAGGTGGGCGCGGATTGGCGGTGCCGCGCGGGGCGGGACGGACCCGGCGAGTGAATGGACGGGGCGCGCTGCGCGGAGCAGCGGCGGGACCTCGGGGCTGTTGGCAGCGCGGAGCGGCCCAGGGCGCGGCGGCGGCGGCAGCGGCAGCGCGGCAGACACGCGGCGGCCGCCACCCCCAGGTCAGTGCGCGGGGCTGGCGGACGCGAGGCGGCGGGGGAAAGTGGGTCACGGCGGGGACGGCGCACCGGGCACCGGCGGGCGCCGACCTGAGCCGGGCCTTCCCGCATTCTTGGGCGCGCCGCTGGCGGCCTGCCCGCGGTGCTGCGGCCCCGTCCCGGGCGGGGCCTCACGCCGTCCTGGTGTCCGCAGCGGCCGGGCCATGGGCACGCCGGCCTCGGTAGCGAGCGATCCTCCGGGTCGAACGGCGCCCACCGCCCGCGGCCGCAAGCGGGCCTCGGCCAACATCTTCCAGGGCGTGGGGCTGCCGGAGCTGCGCAGCCTGTTCCAGAGCGGCGGGGCCGAGAGGCCCGAGGAGCGCGCCCGCCTCGTCTGGCGCTACGCGGGGCAGCGGCGCATGGCACGGGCCCTGCGGCAGCTCCGGCGACGGAGAGCAGCACG
>NC_034413.1:13325549-13407598 GCF_002078875.1 Numida meleagris | reverse complement strand
CAGCCGTGACACGCCGCGCTCACAGCCGTGACACGCCGCGCTCACAGCCGTGACACGCCGCGCTCACAGCCGTGACACGCCGCGCTCACAGCCGTCTGTTCCTGTAGAATCACCGATAAGGAACCCGAGGAGGACGGAGGGGACGAGACGGCCTCGGGGCCTCCACAGCAGCACTGAGAACCAGGCCCACCGCACTGACCGGGCTCACCGAGGACACTAAGTGTACTGGACATGAGCGCAGTGGTTAATAAAAGGTGGACAGCGGTGGCTGGGTGAGGCTCTGTGGCTGTGACAGCGGCCCCGGTTGCTGCGATGGACCCAGCACCAGGTGAACAGCCCCAACCCCACTCCAGGACGCTGCTGAGATGATAAGGAGGCCATGTGAACTGCAGCTCTGTTATTCAGACAGTTGAATGGTTTAAATACATTACATACATTTCTACAGTGCATTGGAACAATACATTTGGGGTCAGTCAGAGATGTAGCCAGGCCTGGGAGATGAGGTCTCACTTCTACACCCCTATGCTTTCAGCACCCTCAGGACAGCCACTGCTGAGCAAGCCCCTTGTGCACATAGGAGACAAGTGAGCTGCCCTCCCCTCGCAGGCCCGAGCAGCACAGCCCCAGCCTTCACTTCCCTCCCAACCCCCAGGGCTGGGCAAACAGGACACTGAGACCCAACCCCAGCTTTCCCCAGCATGGGGAAAGTCACAGCTCAAGGCAAGCAGATGCAGGCAGCAGCCCTGGTACCGTTTTACACAAGATAGCTCAGCAGCTTTGGGGGAGAGGGAGCACTCCCTGCCTCACCCACCCACATCAGGCCCACAAGGTTATCAGCACTGGGGCAGCCAGGAGCCTGCACCAGCCCCCACGTGCTCACAGTACACCAGTTCCTGCATGGCTCTCACCAGCACAAAGAGCCCCTCTAGCCATTCCCTGTCTCTAGCAGCCCCCTATCCTGTAAGAAAGGACCCCAGGCACACAAGCAAAGCTGGAGCTGTGCTGGCTGGCCCAGTGCTGGCTGCACAGCAGCCAGAAACCTTACTGGGCACAGGGGCAAAAGCCAAGCAAGAGAAGCTGCAGTGACCTGCAGGATGGATGGACCATAGGAATGGAGGGCCAGAGGCCGCTTGTACCTCCAACCCTCTCTGCAGCACCTCCCAGAGCCACCTCCTTTGCACTAGGATAAGCCAGCACCTCTCCCTTCAGTGTCAAACTGCATTCAAGCCTGCCAGAGCAGACAAGAGTAGAGTCCTCCTTGCATTCCCTCCTCAAGCCCCCAGCCAGAGAACAGCCGTTCATTATGGTCCCCACTGCACCAGCAGGCAGCAGGAACTCCCCCTGAGGAAAGCAGCTTGCACAGGGTTGGGGCAGAAGAGAGAAAGTGAGGAGGAGTATAGCATGCCTCTGGGGAAGCGGAGGGCAGAACAACTGCCCTCCAGCCCTGGGGCCAGCAGCAGGGAAGAGGAAGGCTGGCAGCTGGTGCAAAGGGCTGGACGGAGCCTCGCCTGGGGAGCCTGGTCTGGTGTGCTCAGAACCGCATGCAGGCCGAGGAAGGGAGGCACAGGCAGGGTCCCAACTGCTTCCCATACCTCCTGCTGAGCTCTTCCCCCAGCAGGGCTGTACGCACACCATACAGCTCCAAGGGAGCTGGAGAGGGACCGTGCCCAACCCACCTGGCTCCTCCACTCCAGCTGCAGGCTCCTCCAGCCACACCTGCTCACTGTACCCAGAGCATCAAATCCCAGCCACAGGAGCAGCTCAGCTCCTCTCGCAGTGCTAGTCCGAGGCAGCCAAGCCCTGCCCGCGGCTCCCACAGCTACCACCAGGTGAAGAAAGGCTTCCGGCTCTGGAAGCTCTGCGTGTAGGACTCGCTGGCAGTGCGCTGGTGGGAACGTGCTGTTTCTACAATCACAGGTGGCATTTGCACCAAGTGCAGGGGGCTCTTCCCATCTTTCAGCGCCTGTGTCAGGTTCAGGATCTGTACAACACAGAGAAAAGCCTGAGCTGTCCTAGCGGAGGAACAGGGCTGGTATTCCAGCACCATTCCCTGCTAGCCAGACAAGACAAGGCTCTGTGGCCTTACTCATTTGCCTTACCTGGCCTCTCATGACAGCAATCTGCTTGTGAAACTGGCCCCTGTCAAAACCAGGGTCTTTCTGCAAGAGAGAACAAACAATGCATTGGTATCCACCCTCTGCCCCACACTATTCAAGAGATGCTTATTTTTCAAGCAAGCCTCTCTCCTCTTGACCAATGAGATTCCTGCTTCTCCCCATGCTGTATCTTTAGCTCCTGGTAGGGAAATTGCCCTTCTATGTTTTGCCCCAAAAGCACCATGAGGAGCTCACCTTTCTATCCTATAGCTTTCACAATGGCCCCAAAACCATCCTGCTTTTCTTCTTCCCAAGCCATCCTCACCCCCACCCCAGTTCACCTTGAAGAGTTCATACAGATCTTCCTCCAGGTCTTTGACAAAGTTGGGGTCCGAGATCTTGGGAAGAATTAGGTCTTTGATCTCTTGTGAAAAGGGGATTTTGGCCTGTGGTAACCATGCCCAGTAGAAGGGATCTGTGGGAGGAAGCATGAGACATTAGAGCTAGGGAAGGGAAAGATGCCATGTGGTCTTAGGTGCAGCATACACTTCCTACAGCCACTGAGGCAGAGCTGTCCACGCAGCTTGAAGGTTTGCAGAGAGGCAGCCGTAGCTACTGCCTCTTCCAGCCCTCCAGAAGCATGCCCCAGGACATACAGCACAGAGCTGCACAGCTCTGCAGAGTACCTCAGCACAGCATAAGGGACTCACATGCTCTCCAGGAATCTGGATGCTTCAAAGGAAAGGCCAAACCGTTATCTATAGCAGCAAGCTTGATGATGGGCTCTTTCACAACCACCCAGTCACTGTCCTGTAAGGAAGCAGAACACCAGTCACAAGGAGGGCTTCCCGAGCAGAAGCAGTCTGTCTACCACTCCCAGGAAACAAGATCAGGCTCAGAAACCCAAGCCAGCTGGGAAACCCCCAGCCTGTCTGCCAGCTTGTAGAAGCAGACAGGCTCATGGAGCCCCTGCCCAGGAGCCACTCACCCGCACGCCTGCGCTGTCCAGGGGACAGTCATATTTGATGAGCCAGTTGTCATTGCCCCGATCTGCAGCAAGAGAGAAAAAACTGTATCAGCGCAAAGGCCTGTGCTGGGCAGAAGGATTACTTCTCCAACACAGAAGCAATTCAGGTTACATAGACTTCAAGGCCCCAGCTCTACCCCAGAGCCCTCAAGCTTGCTGCAGGCCTAGGAAGCCATATCAATCCCCACACAACTAGCTCTGGAAACTAAAGAGGTCCACAGCGCCCCTCCTCTCAAGAGAAAGGTCAGGCTGCAAGACGTGGAGTCCAACCCAAACCCATTTCAAGCTGGAACAGACTTGGAGACTGAGGCTGAGATAGGATGCTGTCGCACAACCAGAGGCTGGGTCTTTCAGTGTTCCTGGATCCTCACTCACAGCTGGCAAACATTGACTGCGGCACCTGGGTGGATCCCAGGCTGGCTCCCAGTCTCCCAGATGAGCAGCAACAGCAGCTACACTCCACCCAGAGACAGTGCCATCTGGCAGCAACCAGGTAGTGTTTATAGGAGTTTTGGGTTCCAGGAAGAGACACCAAATCTCTGCCTGCTCTCCAGCTGGCAGAATATAAAAGAACAGGCAGCCAGCCCTACCTGTGTTCCTGATGATATAGTCCAGCACCACCAGCCGCTCAAACTGCAGCAGCAGCTGCCGGTTGGTATTCTCAGGGAGTGGCTCAGCCTCAAATCGCCGCAGCCAGTAGTCAGCGTCCTTGTAGCCTTCCACAAAGAGCTGGAAGGAGCCCACCTGAGGCAAGGAGACACTGTTATGGAGGGCCACAGAGAACAGAGGAGCAGTGACAGGCACATGAGGCCTCATAGCCCTACCTTGGGAGGCAGGCCAATGCGGTTGAAGCGCTGACCCACTTTCGGCACCTTCTCCAGGGCTAGCCTCTTTCCTCGGGACTTCACTCTGTCAATGGCACTGTAGTTAAAGGTCTCACTGGCCAGGTACACCACCTGGGGGGATAGGAGTACAGAAGTCAGCAGGTGCACCTGGCAGTTGTCACAGTTCTTGGTTTTATCAGTAAGACACAGATTTCCCACAGTGCTGCTCTGTACAAGGATCCCCATGGCTTGGGCAGGAGCACATGGAAGCCTCCTCAGGACAAGACCACAGCAACCGTCCCCTCACCTTTGTGCGGGGAACAATGTTGAGTTCCAGTTTCTGGTCCACCAGGCTGGCACCTGCCTCTGATAGGTAGCCCTGGTTCAGAACAAGGCAGTCTCTCCCAAAGCAGCATGGGCAGCACAACTTCTGCAGCCACTTGGTCCACTTGGGGTTCAGATGCCCATATGGCTCCTCATTCTTGGGTTTGAAGACGCCAATAATTTTCTGTGAGCAAGAGAAAAGCTGATACTCAGTGCTTGCCAGAGCCAGGGTACTCACCCCTTAGCCAGCCTGTGGTTCTGCCATAACAGCACAGTCTCAACCAAGTTCACCCTCCCGCAGCACCCAACTCTGCTGTCCTTCCCTGCTGCCTTCTGGCAGTCACCACCCCCAGATCCAAGAGATTCCTCCTTGGGTGGGAAAGAGTTTGGGGACTGCTGTAGCCACTCACTGCAAGGTCCAGAGCAAGGGAGACAAAATGACACCCTCAGGACTCTTCTTTGCCAAGAGATCTGCAACCTGGAGCTGTGGTAGGCACTCTTCTCTCGCCCTAGGTTTTCTTCAGGTGCCACTCTCTCCAGTCCCTGTACAGCTCCTGTGAGCAGTGTCTCAAGACCTTCATATGCACTCACCACTTTTCATGTACCACAGGAGAGTGCTGATGATGCTGTCCCCTGGTAAATATTCTAGCCCTATCCCAGTGACCTTTGGATGGTGGGGGAGAGCTACTGCTTGTGGCTACTCATTTCCTCCATGCAAGAGAGCAGAAGGGGATAACAATTCCTATCTTGACTCCAAAATTCATCAAATGGAGCTGATCCCAAATGGACCAGAGAAAACGAGGCCTAAACAGCAAGGAAGGCTGGAGGACTTCAGAGGAAACCAAAGCTCTGTGCTGTGAGGCCCAAAAAGAGATGGTGGGGGGGGGTACACTCAAGGACCATATACTAGGATCCACACTATCAGCTTTGCCAAGTCACACAGCTGAGACAAGGGCCCAGGGCAGGAGTAAGGCCAACTGTCCCTGGTCAAGACAGCACAGGGCTTTGTGCAGCAGGCTTCGAACTCGCAGCCCTGCTCCAGAATGACTCAGCAGCATGCAGACTGACCCTGAGAAGAGCTGGAGCCAGCCCTGGCCTGAGTGGGTGACACTTCCCAAAGTCAAGCTTCTGCCACAGTGCGGGAGCACAACACATGTCCCAGTACACCAGCAAGGAACCCCAGTGCAATCCTGCTGTCAGACAGGGGCCAGAAGCCAGCCCAGAGAGCAAGACTTTGTCAGTCAGGAAGAGGAAGGTTTAAGGGAATGGAAGCACTTTAGGCATCCCTAGGTCACAGAGAAACCCCCTCCTCTGAGCCAACAGAGGCCAAGTAAACAGACAGGAAGGCAACCCCCTCATCAGCCCCATAAGAAAGCACAGGACTGCCAACATGTTCTTGAATTTGAGCCTGCTGGAGGCTTGCTGGGAGCTCTGGCAGCGAGGAGCATACTGCTGTGTGGAGCAAGCACAGCAGAGCAACACCTGGCAGGGCAAGGGCAGCCCTGGAGCAGAGATCAGAGCCTGGCAGCACAGCCTGCCCTCTCAGTGCTGTGCACTGGGAGCAGCACTAGCAGTAGCTTGTTCCAAGAAGTGTGCTGCAGAGAAGATAGGCCTGCCTAGTGCCAGGGCAGGGGGAGCCGGGTCAGCATGAAGGCTGGCCACCCCCAGGGCCAGGGGAAGCACACTGAACAAAGTCACGCCTGGAACTACTCAAGCTCCCAGCAGTCCACAGGGAAACTAGCACAAGTGTTTCCCCTGGTATCCTCATCCTGTGCCTCCAACCTGCTCACTGGAGCGCTGCGCTCCCTCTCCTTAGCAGCAAGGAGGCTTTGGTGATCTTGAGCAGTGAGTCACAGCAACCAGACATGCACCTTATCCACTCATGGCAGAGCAATCCAGGGGACCTGCCAGGTGACATGGCCAGCAGAACATGGACTTTGACACCTTCCATGCATCCCCCACCGAACTCTGGTCTCCTCTCCCTACAACCAGGGCACCTCTGGCCTGAAGCCCCTGCCAGCAACACCAAGGCTCATATTAGGCAACAGAAGGAAGCAGGTGTGAGAACAAGCTGCAACAGAAGAAAATTTGTGTTGCTCCATATCCAGCCAGCTCCACCAGGATCTGCCTGTAAGAGCTCGCTGTAAGACAGGCTCCACCTGGGACAGAAAAATGGGCACAACACAGACAGAAAAACCCAGCCCTGATTCCCAGGAAGCATCCTAGTATGCACTAGGCAAGGGAATCAGAGGAATCAGAGGAAGCAGCAACAGCTTGAGTAACCAAACCAGCACCACAGGTCACAAGATGAGCTATCTCGTGCTGCACTCATGTCTGGGTAGTAGCATGGAGACCACAGCCATGCAGCCAAGCAGACCTCAGGAAATCTGTTACACCTCGAAGCCCTCTCCCTCCAGTCTTACTGGCCAAACACTGGCAGCCCAGCTGCCAGAGTTCCCACCCTATGGCAGAAGTAACCACGGTCAGGAGCTGCCAATCCACAGGAAGAGAGAAGCACCTCTTGGTGACAACAGCCGTAGGGGAAAGGGAAGGAGCTCCAAGTGTGGAACGTCCCACGCATTTCCCACTGAAGGATGCCCGATGGGCACAGCCCTACACTGCCCAGCTCAGCGCCACGAGCTCCCAGACCTGGAAGCCCACACCGCTGGGCTGTCAGCCCCAGCCCAGGGAGCTGACAACTCACGCCTTGCGGGTCCTTGACGAAGTAGCTGCCGCTGGAGCCCTGCGAGATGCGTTCGGGGTAGATGCCGCGTTCGCTGGCCAGCTCGGCCCGCCGCACCACCTCGGCGAACTCGGGGTCCTCGGGGAAGTCGTTGCGTTCCCGCTGTGCTGCTGCCGCCGCCGCCTGAGCCTGGGCCACCGCCGCCGCCGCCGCCGCTTGNAAAAAAAAAAAAAAAAAAGAAGTCGCAAATGTCTTATTATTCTTTCCTTTTTCTAAACGGTACTGTGGGAAGTACCCAGAGGCTCTGAACCTCAGCCCTGTTTGAGATCATTGCCTCAGAAAGGGGAAACACGAGAAGGCACCGGAACCATCAGAACAGCGCTGTCAGATCCCTGCTCTCACCATTTCAGATGCTAACTGCACACTCCACAATTCAGGAGGCCGAATCCCTAACAACGCCATCCTTTGTCTCAGCTATTCCGTCCTCGGCTTTAAATATATATTTTTTCTAATTCCAAATTCTTTTTTTAAAAAAAGAAAAAAATACATATATACGTGCATATCTATAATTTTTTTTGGGGGGGCGGAGAGGGGCACAGGAGACCCTGCTACCCCTCCCCGGGGTCCGCCGCCTCCGCGCTGCTATCTCTGCCACTTCCTGCCTCCGCGCTACCGAGCGGACGACGAATTCCTGCCGTGTGCGCGCACGGAAAGGAAAGTGGAAGGGAGCCCCGAGCGGGGAGCACCGGGCGATCGCAGTGCCGCCCCCGCGCTGCCCGCGGCCCATTCATTCCCGGCCGCCTCCTCGCGGCGCAGGCCCCGCCGCTGGGCCGCACAGGGCGCGGCGGGCAGACCGGGCGTGCCGGCAGGAAGCCGGCCCGGGGGAATCGCCCTTCTTTCTCCCTGCCTGCCTCCCTCCCTCCCGCCGCCTGCGGGACTCACCCCGGTGCCGTTGTCGCACACCACCACTTTCCTGCCCAGCGTGTCCATCCCTCCTCCTCCGCCGATCTCCCGACCGCCGCACCGTCACCGCACGACGCCGCCGCCGGGCCGCGCGCCCCACGCTCCAGCAACGGCTGCCGCTCGCGATCGCGGCCACCGGGAGAAGGAGGCGGCGAGGGCTGCGGGGGAGCGACGGGAGGGAGAGTGCGCACTGCACCACCCGGCAGCCCATAGTCAGGGCCCTGCGCCCGCTCCGGCGACACCAGCGGGCTCGTCTCGTCCATCGCGCCCGCCGCCCGCCGCTTCCGGTCGTGTCACGTCGCGAAGCGTCTGACGTCACCGCGTCACCACGTCCTACTGGCTGCTCCGCCCCGCGCCGCCACGCTCCGCCCTTCCCGGTGGTTGCCAAGGGAGCTGTGCCTGCCATCCATCTCACGGCAGTGCTTGGAGCAGGCCCGGAGGCTATCGCGGCCCTCGGGAGGAGTGGTGCGAGGCGAAGCGAAGCAAGGGTCTTCCTCCGCTCCGTCTCCGCCGCCGCAGGGAAGGCGCTGGTGCCCCGCACAAAGATGGCTGCTGGGGGGGCAGCAACGCCGCCGTCGCCCTTCACAAAGGTGGCGGCAGGGCGGGGTGCGGGCTTTGCCCCACACAAAGATGGCGGCGGGCGAGGGCACGGCAGCGGAGCCGACCACTGAGAAGCCGCGTTGCTAGTAGTTTCCATGGAGACAGCCAACGGCGGGCGGGGATGGACGCTGGCAGTGTAGCGCCGCCCGACGGGGCGGGGTGCCGGCTGGGGACCCCGGTGGGGGAGTGGAGGAGCGGTGCGAGCGACGAGCGCGGAGGCAGGTGAGCGCGGGGCCAAGGCTGTTCTGCCAGCAACAGGGGCATCCGGGGGATGCCCGTACTGCCCCGCGTGGAGCTGGAGCCCCGCGAGCCTTCCAGCCCCTACCCGGGTACTGCCGGTGCTGCCCGCTCGCGTTTCCCGGGCCCGCCACCCCCGGCAGCTCAGGTGGCTCCGCGCCCCACGGTGGGGCAGGCGGCAACCTGAGCCTGGCGGCTGAGGTTTCAGGGGCAGGGCCGGGGGCCGGGGTCAGCGCTGTGCCCAGAGCCGTGCCCGAGGCTGCACACGTCTGTGGCTCCGTGCTGCTGCCCGCGCTCGGCCACCAGCCCCCATTTCTCCTTCACAGCTCTTGCCCAGCGCTCCAGAGGCTGCTGCCATGACCCTCACCAAAGGCTCCTTCACCTACTCCAGCGGGGAGGAGTACCGCGGCGAGTGGAAGGAAGGTGAGATGGGGTGGGGTGGGGTGACACAGCTGACTCCAGGCTTGCACAGCCTAGGGGCCAAGCAGTCCCTCTCCCCTGAGCATCCTCACCCAGAGCTGTGCTGGGCAGGCCCTGGCGCTGCTCCATCCACTGCTGCCTGCTTTTGCCCTTGCTAGGACGCAGGCATGGTATTGGCCAGCTGACGTTTGCCGATGGCACCGCCTACGTGGGGCACTTTGAGAATGGGCTCTTCCATGGTTGTGGTGTGCTCAGCTTTGCCGATGGCTCCAGGTGAGCGCAGCACCCTGTGTCGTCAGCACAGCCCAGACGGTCTGGCGTGTGTGCCTCGCTATGTGTGCTCTCAGACTTCCTGTCCCTTGATGCCCTCTCTGTCTCGCACAGGTATGAGGGGGAGTTTGTGCAGGGCAAGTTTAACGGTGTTGGCGTCTTCACCCGCTATGACAACATGACCTTCGAGGGCGAGTTCAAAGGCGGACGTGTGTATGGCTTTGGTGAGTGCCCAAAGATTCCTCTTGGCTTGGGGCATGCTGACGCAGCAGCAGAATGGGCGGCCGGTGCTTTGTGCCCGCCAAAGCCCAGCACAGCCCCAGCTTAGCAAAGTCCTGCCCACCCCTGCCCCTGCTGTCCTGCCCTTTTGGTGTGTCCTGCTTTTTCTGTCCAGGCCTGACCCCAGTGTCTGCTGCTCCCTACCCCATGACTCCCATCCCTTCCCCCCCCAGGTCTCCTGACATTCCCTGACGGCTCTCACGGGGTGCCCCGCAACGAGGGCTTCTTCGAGAACAACAAGCTGCTGCGGCGAGAGAAGTGCCAGGCGGTAATCCAGAGGGCACAGACTGCTTCCAAGTCTGCTCACAACCTCACAGCGTGATGGCACCCTGGCACTCGCGTCCCCCTCCCGCTGCAGTGGGACTCCCCCAGGCACTGGCTGGCCCAGGGCAGGGCCATGGCACTGCCAGCCATTCCCTCGCCAGCCACTCAACCTTGGCAGGACTGGGAATTCCTCCACTGCATGGGGCAGACCTCCCTGCCAAACTGTGCTGCTGGG
This sequence comes from Numida meleagris, assembly GCF_002078875.1. Lineage (NCBI taxonomy): Eukaryota > Metazoa > Chordata > Aves > Galliformes > Numididae > Numida > Numida meleagris. The sequence continues at coordinate 13,397,376 of NC_034413.1, read as the reverse complement.
GGGAACAGACCCCTGTGCCCTTCACCCAAGTGCCCCTGGGCGGCTCTGTGCTTACTAGGGCCACCGTGGTGCCTTCTCCCTCTGACTGCTGCCTCCCACGCCCCCACCAGGAGCCTCCGCTCTGGCCCCAGCCCCACCAGAGTTGCTGCCCGTGGGACTGAGGGATGGCATGGCTGGAACAAAGCAGAGGAGTAGGGGTTGGGGCTGGCTCCTGGCCCAATGTCTAGGGTGCCTGTGCCTGCAGGCAGTGGACAGCTGGCTGGACCATGTACCCGCAGAGGGGCAGCTCCTGGCCTACTTCTCCAGCCCTGGTCCCCAGGCAAGGTGGGCACCCCATGGCCTGTGCCCTCAGTGCTGGGTCAGTGGCTGTACCCACTGGGCAGGGTGATGTGATTCCCCATGCTTTTGGAATTGCAGAAAGGGCAATCAGCTGTGTCTTCCTTATCGCTGTGCCAACCCAGCCCATTCACTGCCTTGGGGACATTCCACTGATGGGGACCAGGGGACACTTGGCCTGACCCGTTCATGCTGTGTACAGAAGGAGCTGGGTGAAGGCAGCAGTGATGATGAGCAAGAAGCAGGCTCAGACCAAAATGGGGCAAGGGGCTGAGGCAAGGCAGTGTGAGGTGCCAGGTCTGGTGCAGGAGGCCTGGGCTGGGTGGGCAGGGAAAAGGGCATGACAAGGGTGCAGGCAGGGTGCAAGCAGCTCCCCATTTTGCTCCCCACTTGCATCCCTCATCTCTCCCCGTGTGTACCTGCATTCTTCCCCCAGCATGGTCCAGCTTACCAGGGCACGGGGTCCTGGCATTCCTCGCAGCCCAGCCATGCTCTCCCTGAAGGTTGTGCCCAAACCAGTCCCGTGCCTTGCTGTGTCCCTGCCTTGTGCTGCTGCCTATGTGGGCCTCAGCTGAGTAAACCATGTTGCCAAACGCCTGGGCTGTGTCCATCTTGCTGGGAAGCAGGGACCTGTGCCCACAGGGCCAGGCAGAAGGCTGCTTGCATGGGCATGAATGCAGATGCTGAGGGAAGGCAGCAGATTTATTCACAGTGCTCTGGAGGGTGGCTGGGTCAGCGTGGGGCATCCATACATCAAGGGATGGTGGGACCCTGCAGTACCTCAGGCAGGCACCTGCATGGATGGGGGCTCCTGCCTGAGCCCAGAGTAGGTTGTCCAGAGGTCTGGCCAGTGCATGCCCAATCTGGGACACACCAGGGTGTTGAGTTTTTCCTCCACAAGCCCTGTCCAGCAGGAAGGAGTGAGATGGGTGTTTTCTCCTGGCCGTGTACCCCTGTCTCCAATGCATCCTCAGCTCCCAGTCGTCCCCAGCTTCCAGGTGCAGGAAGAAGCAGGGGCAGATGGTACTGCCTGCACAGCAGGGCTGGGTGAGGGGCTCACAACCACCCATTGGTGCTGAAGGTGCTTCTCAGCTCCTCCACTTGGGCCAGGCTTAGCGGTGCCAGGGGTGCACGGCAGGGGCCCCCGTAGTAGCCAAACAAGTCCATGGCCTTCTTCAGCCCTGGGATCCCAAACTGGCGGGTGACCTGTGGGAGACAGGGTGCAGCAATGCACCGCATTCACTGGGGCAGGGCTGGGCCTCACACAAGGAGCATCCCCGATGGACACCAGGAGCCATCCTGCAGTGTGACAGGGCCTCTGGGAAGGAGCAGCTCTTCCTCCATCACTGCCTATAAATATCCTGCCAGCCTCATGCTCAGTCAGGCAGGTGTCCTACGCCAGGGCACGCGCTGTTCCTGGCACAGAAGAGCGGGCATTTCCCACCTGCTGTTTCCAGCCTGGACTGAGTTCCTGCAACTGTTCTGTTCCCCCAGCCCACCTGTGCTCCCCAATAGCACCCAAGGACCTGCATCCTCGCTATCGCCTCAACAGAGGTCCCAGCGTCCTGCCCACTCACCGCTGCGTTGGGCTCAATGAGTCGCTGCTGCAGCTTGCGGGCTTCCTGCCAGCAGCCCTGGCGGCACAGGTGCTCCAGCTGGCACAGGGGGGCCCCCAGGACGTTGGCGAGGGCACATATCCCCCCAGAGGCACCTGGGGGCATGCAGGTATGTTGGCAGCGAGCTCAGCATGCAGCACCCAGCCAGCACCTTTGCTCCTTGCCTCCCTACAGTGCCCCCTTGCCAGCACCACGTGCCCCTGGTGAAACAGCAGCACATACCTACAGCATAGCTCGCCATCAGGAAGCCAGCCGACCCTGCCAGCACCTGGAAATCCTCCTGCTGTGTCTTGTGGACAATCAGCCCTAGGCGAGTGATCTGGGGAGAGACAGGTACCAGGGAGTGGGCATCACCCTGTCCCCACCCAGGGTCCTGTGGAACCGCTGGGGCTCAGGAAGGGGCTGTGACACTGAGATTGGGGCCTGCCCTGGATTTCCCCTCCCAGGAAAACCCTGCCTCACTCACATCCCCACCGCTGTCCTTGATGCCGATGATGTTGGGGTGCTGAGCCAGGGTGAGCACAGCCTCCAGTGGCAGCTCCAGACCGGTGTTGGCAGGCACGCTGTAGAGCACCACAGGGATTGGGGATGCCTCGGCCACCTGTGGGCAGCAGCGCCAAGCTGAGGGCAGGGTGGGGATGTGTGGGATGTGTCCTCTGTCCTGCTGCCCCAGCTGGGGCTGCCTGTGGGCACTGGGCATGGCTCACCTCGGTGTAGTGCCGAACCAGTGCAGCGCTGCTCATGGCTCCCCGGTAGTAGTAGGGTGTCACAACCAGTGCAGCATCAGCCCCTGCCTCTGCCATGCTGCCTGTCAGCTCGATGGTGGCCTGAGTGGCTGGAGAGGTGGCAGCGAGGTGAGGGACACCACGTGTGAGGTGGGGACATGGCCCTTGTGTTTCCCATGCTCACACTCACATTGGCAGCCTGAGCCTGCCAGCAGCAGGCGGTCTCTGGGCAAAGCGCGGCGTATGTGGCTCACCAGCTCCAGCCGCTCATGGGGTGCCAAGAAGGGATACTCCCCGCTGGAGCCCAGCACCACCAGCCCTGAAATGCAAGCATGGGGAGGGCATCCCTGTTGTCAGCAGCCTCTTCCTGCAGCCCCTCTCCTCCCACTACACATCCTGGGCAGTCAGGGACATACATCCTGTGCTGTGGCATCCATGCGTGTCTGTGTGTGCGTACAGAAGGTGGGTGCGATCACGAGTATAAGGGCAAAGAGTAGGTGCAAGCTTGCAGCTCTGCATGGACACTCAGAGTGTTGGAGCACCTCTCCTATGGAGACAGGCTGCCCAGAGGAGCTGTGGGTGCCCCATCCCCAGAAGCCTCCAAGGCCAGGCTGGATGGGGCCCTGGGTGGCAGCAGCACTTACCTCGGAAGGGGATGCTGGCATAGCGGCGCAAATTCCCCTCCAGCTGGCCATAGTCCACCTCCTGCATGGGCGAGAAGGGGGTAGTGAGGGGTGGGAAGATGCCCCTGAGGTCGAGCTTGGGCTGTGGCCCCTGGGGAGTGCTGAGCCGCCGGCGCAGGGCTGCCAGGGCTGGCCGGAGCGGTGAGGTGAGGCAGGTGCTGAGCGCCATGCTGCCTGTGTGCTGCAGCCAGCCTGTGCCACCTGCCTTACCAAGAGGGGTTAATGTTTGACAAGGCACGTGAGGGAGCTGCAGCCCTATTGGGTGGGTGACGTGGGGGTGGTAGTGGGTGAGTGCTCTCCTCCGCTGGGAGCCTGAAGAAGGAGTTCAGTGCTCCTCTGGATGAGCCCTGGCAGCACAGGTTGTGCTTTCCCTTTGTTTTCACACTCAGAGCTGGTATGCAGCACTTGTAGGGTTAAGGAGGGAAATGGGCACGGCAGGGAGTCCCAGGGCAATAAGCAGGGTTCACGTGCTCTGGGTGTTGTTGTAGGGTCTCCTGTAAACCCAGGCGAGTGGGAGCATTTGTGGGCAGTGAGCACTGGACACCATGCTCAGCAGGAGTGATGCATCCTGCACTGTGGCTGCTGTGTCCTCTCCAGGTGTCTCAGGCAATGAGAGACAGAGAAGCCACCACCCAGCCTGGGAACCGTGGCTGTCTGGGAAGGGAATGGCTGCTGCTTCCCAGCTGACCCCAGTGCCAGCACAGCGCAGCTCAGGAACACCCCTCATTGGAGTTTTTCTCCACGGGTGTGGGACTGTGAAGCACTGCACACAGTGCTGAGGTGACTCACAACAAGGAGCCCTGTTGCTGAGCCACTCATGGTGGCTCTGTGGTGCCATCACACCACTGTGTTAGGTGGCAGGACACAATGACCCAGATCCTGGCCCCACTACCTCCCTGGCACAGTCCCAGTGCACCCCACTGGAGCCAAACTCTCCTCTTTGCTGGTTTTATTGATACGGATGAGTCTCAGCTGGATCTTGCTCCTTGGAGCCAAGTCCAGAGCTGGTCCCTGACCGGTGCCATCACGCCACGACCTCAGTCTCCCCCTGCAGCCGCTCCTTGCTCTCCAGTGCCTGGCGCGTGTCTACCTGCCACTGCTGAACCAGGTCCGTTGGGGTCTTGCCAGCCTGCAAGGGGGGGGCAGATGTTGGGAACAGGGTGGCAGACAACAGCACGAGTACATCTCACACCACTCACCAGGTTCCTGGCCATCATGTCAGCCCCGTGCAGGATCAGCATTTTGATGATCTTGTAGCGGCTAAGCCGCGTGGCATCGTGGAGCGCTGTGTCACCTTCCTGCAAGAGATGCAGCCTGGCTCTGTGCACCGCATCCCCAAGGGGACATGGGGACAGTGCGCACCTGGGTGTTGCACTCACCCTGTCTGGGGAGTTGATGTCCACTCCGCAGTGGATGAGGTGCTCCACAATATCGAGGTGCCCGGTGCGGGTGGCCACGTGGAGGGGGGTGCTGAGCAGCTGGGTGGGAGAAGCAGACACCAGAAGGGATCAGCACCCCTCTCCCTACTATCACAGAACATGGACAGCCCCGTTTCCATGCAGCTTGCTCGTGCTCCTGATGCAGCCTCATCCCCAGGCTCACCTTGTCCTTCAGGTTGAGGTCTGCCCCCCGGTCCTGCAGCAGCTTCACGGCGTCCAGGTTCCCCCCCCGGCAGGCCCAGTGCACAGCGGTGCTGTCCAGCTGAGCACACAGAGCTGTGTCCCAGCAGGGCCACCACCCAGCCGCTCTCCAGGCTGAACTGGCAGAGCTTGGCTCATGGTCACTACTGTGCTGGGGACAGCCCAGCCCTGCTTTGGGCCCCCCCACCCTCTATTGTGCCCAGAGGCTCAGGCATGGAGATAGGGAAGGACCCAGCCTCACCCGGTCCCTGAAGTCGACGGTGGCCCCGCTGTCCAGCAGCTTTTGCAGGATGTCCATGTGTCCCTCCAGTGAGGAGCGGTGCAGGGCCGTACGGTGGAACTGGGGGGGCCAAGGTATGGTGTTGGCAGCTGGTTCCAATGCCTCCAGCCCAGAGCAGCCCCAACCCAGGGGCACTGCACTACCTCATCACACGTGTCCGGGGGGCCACCATCTGCCAGAAACTTCTCAATGACACGGATCTTGCCCTGCACAGCGGCTCGCAGGAAGTCCTCCGGCTCCACGGGACCCTCCTGGGGCAGGACAGGGCAGGCCTGGGGCATGGGGACGGCGGGGGACCCCGTGTCCTGCTTCTCCAGGAGGGATCCCCAGCTACTGCAGTCCCCTCCTGCACCCTGCACATACAATCTCCTGGGGCTCTGGCGGTGGGGTGGGCTCTGGGGTGGCCGCCCGCTCCTCCCTGCGCTTGCGGCGTTGCTTGCGAAGCTCAATGAGCCGCTGAATGCTGCCCACATCAATGATCTCCCTCCGCAGGTCCACCGAGCTCCTCCGCACCCGCTCCTGGCCCTGCAGGGATATGCAACACCCTGTTGGTCCCCGGTTGGGAGCCCTCCTACATCCCACTCCCCTGTGCAGCACTCACCTTGATGGCCTCGATGCCGCGGTTCCGAGGGCCTTGGCGTTTCTCCTCCTCCAGCTCTGGCGTGCTCATCCGCTCCACAGCCAGCGGCTCCCGTGGGCCATCACCTTTCAGCCTCTGTGGAGACATGGGGAGGCTGCAGAGTCCTGGGTGGGCACCAAGCAGCCCAGCACTCAGCCCCAGGCACCGCTGATTTCTCCGGGATGCCTGGCAGCCCCTGGGCTCTCACTTGCCCACCTGCTCTGCTCAGTAGCCAGCTGTCAGGGTGCCTCCAGCTGGGAATTTGACGCCCACACAGTAGCTGTCAGCTGCCTGGCTGAATCTGCCAGTATGGCAGGATCCCCAAGGATGGTGAAGAACCCACCTTCTCCTCCTCCTCCTCCTCCGCCAGCTTCTGGTCAATGAGCTCCTTGGCTTTTTCCACATCCAGCTCTGTGATCTGTTCCACCTCTAACTCCTTGCCTTTTTCCCCATCCAATTCCATGTCTGCCTGATGTTCAGCCCCACTGGGGTGCCCTTGCAATACGCAGCCTCTCCTCCTCACTGCAGGCACAGAGTTCCTGGCCCCAGCAACTCCGCTGGCGGTGGGGCTTTATGCCTCCGGCCCCTCCGTCCCACTGCCCAAGGGCACCAACAGCTGTGCCTGCTCCACATGACTGGGGCAGCTTTGCCATGAGCTCACCCTGCTGCTTTCTGGTGCCCCTGGCTCACCTCCTGCATGCTCTTAAAGCAACACATGCCCCCTCCCCACCTGGCTGCCTGGGACCCTCATACTGGGCACAGGGACCTGGGGCATGCAGGGCCTGTAGAGCTGGTCTAGAGCCTGGATGGAGCAGTGCCAGGGTGTGTGGTAGCCCTGTGGGTCCTGAGCCCATGCCACCCACCCTGGGCAGCCGGGATGCTCGTGGTAGCTCCATGCTGCTTTGGAAGATGATCTCAGGTTCGGAGCATCCAGAACAACCCCATGGCCACCTGGTCTCCCTACCGCATGCATAGAGGCAGCAGGGCCGGCAGACAGAGAACGCAGCTGTTCCCAGTGCCAGGAACATTGCTTAGCCACTCCAGTCTTCACTTTCCCTATTTGTAAGATGAGGCCAGTGCACCTCGTGCCGGGACAGTTAATACACTGGGCACCAATGCCTGGGATTGAGCAGAGGAGGGACAGATGAGGACACGTCACTCTCCTGGGCACGTGTAGGGCCCAGGGCCACATTCGGGTGCTGTATCCCATGGGTGCCACAAAGATGGGAGGGAGAGGGGTGGGTGGGGTGACACCCGGGGCTGTAAAGGGGAACAGAGCTCAGACCCCTGGAATCTCCCCTGCCCAGCTGTCCCTGCCAGGTGACACTGGAGTGGATGTCAGATGGGCACGTGGGCCAGGGAACAGCCCCCCGTCAGCCCCAGCAGGGAGGACGGATGAAAAGGCTTTATTGATAAATACACAGACTATGTACAGAGGGGAGACATCTCCACCCGGTACTGCAGCCCCCGGGTTGGAGGCAGCAGGAGCCCGGCCGGCGGGTCACAGCCTCTCCCCAAGGGGCAGCCCCACGGCAGGGCCCCCCAGCAGACATTTGGTCTCGCACCTTCCACAGCAAATGTACCCGTGTCCCCAGACCACAGCCCTGGGGAGGGGATCCGATGACCCCAGCATGGCTGGGACATGGCACGGGACATTCCCAAGGTGCCGCCGGGCCTCGGTGTGGGAAGGGGCCTCCCCACTCCCCACTGGAGCTCAGTTCCTTGGTGGCAGTGGCTGGTTGACGATGACTTGCACCACAAAATCCTTCTGGATCTTGGTCTCCTGCAGCCGCATGCGGTCGGTGAGCAGCTTGCCAGAGAAGAACCACCGCTGCCAGGCCAGGTCGATGCCCTCCTGCGCCTGCAGCTGCTTCTTCAGCTGCCCGATGGTGTCGGCCATGCTGGCGCTGAGCCGCAGGTCCTTGCCGGTGGACAGGCGCACCTTGAGGGCGAACTCACGCCGGGTGTTGGGGAGCGGCTCGGCTGGCTCAGCCGCCTCCTCCTCACTCCGCTCCAGGATCAGGTTGACAGGCGGTGCCAGGCAGTACACGGGCAGCTGGTAGCGGTTGCCCAGCTCGTCGTAGCACTCCGTCAGCGACCCTGCAGACAGTGGGGTGAGCCATGGAGTCTCACAGGGCACCCCCAAATGGGGACCCCCACTCCTGCATCCCCCCCGCCACCACCCCTCACCGTGGGGTAGGGTGATGCTGGCTCCGTCCAGGATGGCCTGGGCCAGGCTGTGGTCATTGGCCTCCACGGCATAGGCTGCAGCCTTCAGGGCATCCCAGATCTCCTTGCGGCCCTCGAAGGCGGGCGCTGTGTCCCAGAACTCGTCGCGCTTGCTGCGCAGCTGCCCGTCCGTCATGGGGTAGTCGCTCTTCCACTTGGGACGCTCCTTCTTCAGGGGCTCATTGCGGCCTGGGGGGGGCAGAAGGAGGTTCAGGTGGGGGCCTCCCATTCCCCCCATACAGTAAAGGGACCCATGGGCTATTGGGGTTTCCCCATGCCATGCACAGCGGTGTGCAAGGGACAGTTCCCAGCACAGCCATGGGAAATGCAGCAGCATCCCAGTGGGGTGCAGAGGTCTCCCCCCCATGCTATGGAGACAGGGAGCCAGGGAAAACGTGGGGCGGCTGCAGAGCCTGGGGCCCTTTGAGGCAGAGCAGTATTTATAGCTTGGGGAATTAGCCAGGAAATAAGCTGGTACGGCAGAGCGGGAAAGGGATTACAGGGGCTGAGCTGCAGCCACAGCGAGGAGGGGGCCGTGACTTCTCCTTCCTCTGCCCACTCCAGGGCAGTGCTGCGGGAGGTGACAGCACTGTGCCACACCGAGCCACGCAGACCCCGCACCAGCCCCAAGGCACCATGAGCAGCCTCCTGTATGGCACCTGCAGCTGGATGCCACGCCAGGTGGCAGGGAAAGCTTGTCCTTGGGCTGGCAGCACCCTGCTGTGGCAGGGGACACCTGTGTGACCAAGCTGTGAAACACCCACAGCAGGCCCCAGCCCCGTGGGAATGGCCCCGTGCCACCAGCCTCACGGGAGGGCCGGAAGCGTGGGTTAGGAAGGAGCTGTTGTCACTCCCAGCTGGGCTGGGGACAAAGAGTGTCAACAGCTCCTTCCTGCCACTGCTTTCTGTGGGGCAGCCAACCGGCACCATGCCTGCAGGGGCACAGAGTGAGTGGAGTCTGAGGCAGGAAGGATGCCAAGTGCTGCCATGACCTGCTGGGCAGGGGGATGCCACCTGCCTGCATGTGCAACCACCACTGGAGACAGTCACTGCTGCCAGCTCCAGGCTGCCACGTACTCCAGAAGGCTTTTCCCGGGGCTGGATGTGACACATGGCCCAGGGCACACAATGTAGACACCCTGAGGGCTGGGAGCTAATCGTCCCAAGCAGGGTTGGGCAGGCAGCATCCTGCCTGCACCACATCCCTGAGCAGTGAGGGCAGCTGGCTGCAGCCAGCACTGCCGATTCAGCAGTCACGGTGCTGGGCAGGAGGGATTTGCAGCGTGGCAGAGCAGAGCAAGGTCAGAGGCAGCACCTGCCCTGGGCATAGCGGCCACCACCAGCCTGAAGGACGTGGTGGGGACCACAGAGGAGGGAGCCACCAGCATCATGGTTGCAGCAAGTGGGCCACCACACTGTCTTTGGGCTATCATGAGCTGCAGAAGAACAGTGGCTGGGGGAATGTCCCCGTCCCAGTGAGAGCAGGACACTCCAGCACAGTCTCTCTGCAGCAACAGCCAGACAAGGACACACGGGGATTAGAGAGTGATGGAGGTTTACTGTCCCACAGCTTTATCTGGGTGCTGACACCTCCACTGCCCAAGAGGTGGCTGTGCCCACAGTCCCATGCAGCAGCCGGGAGCAGGCACAGGATGGCACAGCAGATAGCACTGCCAGGAAAGGAGGTCCCACAGAGTTAGAGATGGACTCATCTCAGCCAGCCAGCACGGCTCCCAGCCAGCACCATCCCCAGTTCCACTTCCAGGAAAGGGAAGAGGGCTGGTGCTCAGCAAGGAAGTGGGATCCAGGGCCTACTGACATGCACCCAAGCTGGCAGTACGGCAGGGAGCCCAGTCTGTGGGAGCAGGGACGGTCTGTGGCCCCACTGCCATCCCATAGCCACTGGCAGCCCTGCCCAGGTAGGCAGGAGCTAAGCCTCTTCTATTTATTGCTGCCACCCAGCCTGGACCCAGCCTCTAATCACCTTGTGTCGCTCTATTCCCGGCCTGTTGTGCAACTCCACGCCCTCACGGGGCACAGGGGGCCAGGAGGTGCCCAGCTGTGCTCACGCTCAAGCCAATGGGACCTGCAGGGAGCCTGCCCGCCATGGCTCACCTGCTCCAGCACAGCTCAGTTCACAGCAGCGCTGCTTCCAGACAGACAACTTGCAGCACTCTGCACCCTGCAGGGTCACTCCCTGGTGTCCCTGACCATTACCCAGGACCTGGGGCAGCTCAGAGCACTCAACCTCAGGTTGCACTCCTAGGGAAAGGAGTACCAGAGGGGACACAGGGACAGCAAGGAGCACACGGCACCCGGATACGAGTCCTCCTCCGGGTACCCAGGAGCATCCTGCAGCACTGCCTGCTCCGTGCCAGCCGGTATCCACGGACCTCCTCAGAGCAGCGGGCGCTGTCTTGTGGGAAAACCTCTCCCAGGAGAGGCCCAGGCCGTCGGGGTCCCCGCACACGGTGCTTCCTGCTCCTCCCCGTGTGGGTGCTGCGGGCGGGGTGTGACTCACCGGTGCTTGGCGGGGCACACTGGGGAACGCTGGGGCACAACGGGGCAAATTGCGACAGTGGGAGCGCTGCCCCCGCCTCGGCTGGTCCAAGCGTGCGGTAGTGAGGACGCATCAGGGACACCACAGGGACACGCTGGGGACACGAGGGGCTGGCGAAGTACGATGAGTGAATCCCGGCATAGACACCCGTGGCACTCCAGTGTTGCACCGGGGATGCGCGCAGCTCGCCCCAGGAGCCCGGCACGGCGCAGCCCCGACGGGGCGCACGGGGAAGGAGCGGGGGAATCCCCGGCAAAGCGGAGAGGCGGAGCGCCCCGGGGCTGACCCCGGGAACCGGGCGGCAGCGGAGTACGGCAGAGGGTTAACACCGCCGGGGAGAGAACGCCTCCCGGTGCTGGGCGGACAGCTCCCTGCCCAGGCACGCCGCGACCGGACACCCCGCGACCCCCGGTGCCGCTCACCTGCTCTCTTGCGGGGGCTCCCGGCGGAGGGCCGCTCCCGGCGCTGCCGCCCCACGCAGCCGCCCATGGCGGGGGCTCACCGACGGCGGCGGCGGCGCGGGCGGCTCGGCATGGGGCCGGCCCGGCTCCACGCTGCACTCGACCGCGGGGCCCGGCGCCGTGCGACCGCACCGCCCGACTCTGAACGCCCGAGCCGCCCCGCCGCCAAAGACGGCCCGAGCCGCGCCCCGCGCCCCGCCCCCCCCAGGTGCGCATGTGACCGCCCCGTCGCTTCCACCGCTCCCCGCCGCCGCTCCGCGGGGAGCACCGCCCACGTGCGCGCGCCCGCTCCTCCCAGCGGTTTTGTCCCTCCCGCGCCGCCGTACCCCGGCGCCGGCCCCGCCCCCCTGGGCCCCGCCCCTCCCCGGGATGGGGGGGGTACGAGGTGAGGAAGGGGCGCCGTGGCCGCGCGCATGTGCTCTGAGCGCTCGGGGCTGCGCGTGCGCACGGCGGGAGCGGCGCCGGTCGCTGCCCTGGGAGCGGGGTGTCATGGCGGCGGGCGCGGCAGCGGGGGGTGCTGAGGCGCTCGCCGCTTCCGTCCGGGACTTCGTGACCGGGCAGCAGGACGGCCGCGCCGCGGAGTTGGCGGCAGGTATCGGGCGGGGCCTGGGCGCGGCGGCGGGGTTGGGTGCGGGCACGGCGGTGGGGCAGGGCGCGAAGGTGTGGGACCTCGGGGCGGGGCTGCGTGCTGCGATGGCACGTGGTGCGGGTCAGGGCCTGCGCGGGGGGTGAGGCACAGCTGGGAGGTGGGAGTGGGGAGGGGGAGGAGGAGGAGGAGGATTAGGGGCTGTGGGGTAGGGTTGGGCCGGCAGCCAAGGCGAGGCGAGGTGAGGTGGGGTGGGGTGGGGTGGGGTGAGGTGAGGGGGTGCCGCGTAGATGCGAGGCTTCGGGAAGTGAGGATGTTGTAGCGCTGGGGAGAGGGTTAGGGTTTTGGAAGGCTGGCGCAGAGCACGGGATGAGGCTGGCTTGGGCCGGGGAGCGGGACTTGAGGGCACGGGGATGTGTGAGCTGATGGGAGCACAGGGCTGCAAGCCGTGGCACTGGGGGCATGGGCACAGCGGGAGCTGCTACTGCTGGTAAGGCAGCTCCCAGTCTTGCTGAGGTGCTGTGGGAGATGGCTGCTCTGGGACCTGTGCTCCCACGGCTCTTTCTGCAATTCCTCCTTCTCTGGCAAGACTTGAGGCGTTTGGTTTCCATGGGTGATTTCTGCCTGGAGCAACGATTTGGTAACTTTGTTATGCTAGGGAGTTTGTAGCTTCTGGAAAGTGGATTGTTAAGGGTAAGGTGGTGTGTTTGTGGATAGTGGCTTTGTCACACTTTGGAAAGTATTTGAGAGAGCAGATAGAGGCACAGAAAGGTAGCCTTCCAGCTGCTGTTGTCATCTGTGGTCATCTTACAGAAGTGCCCGGAGAAAGCTTTGTCTCTTCAAAGACCTACAAAGAGAAGAGCCGTCCCACAGCTCTCGTCAGCCATATGGCACTTGTGACAAAACCTGCCTTGAAAGGCGAGGGGGCTGGCAGGCGTCTTTGGCCCCTCTGACCCTGTATGGAGTCATGCATCAGAAAGTATTAAATTACAGCACGTATCCTTGAGTGAAAGGAAAGGTTTTTCCTAACCTCACCACCTTTTATGCAATTGTTGGAAGAAACACATTGATCTTCTTTTATGTGCTGCTGAGTGGTAAATTAAGTGTGACTTGACAGGTAGGAGAGGGACCTTGGTGCTGTCGCAGGCAGCTTGGGCTGCATAGGTCAGCGTGTGCCAGAGAAGGCTGAGTTTGTTTTTATTAAAACGTGGGGAGAGAGGGAGGGTGCTGTTAGAGAAATCCATCGTGCTCACTGGGGATTACTGTGCTCACATTTTAAGAGAGCCATGGAGACATAAGGAGGGGAAAGAGTACAGAAATGAGATGTGGAAGGATGGCATGTGAAAGGGAGGTGTCAGGGAAGGCTGATGGATTTCAAGTAAGAATACAGCAAAGTGTAAATTGCTTGCTTCTGTTTAGCCTCATGCTACAGGAACACGACCAGAGAAAGGCAGCCCTTCCAGTAAAGGGAGTATACTGGGATTCAGGGTGCACTATAACTGGTCCTGCTGGAGCTGAGCTCACACTTCAGCTGTGCTGTGCCCTGCTGCTGCTCTACGTGCTGCTGGGGCTGTGTGGTTCCCTCATGCATAGTGAAATTGGGCAGACCTCTGAGACCAGAGCGAGCTCACTGGAGCAGAGGGAGGGCGTTCATAGCCGCAAGAACATCGGTGGCTACTTGTGGCCAGATCATCACTCTTCAGCTCTTTCCTGTTGATGAGGTCACCAGCAGCTTTGTCTAGATACTGCATTCAGGTTTTGAAAATGCAGAGCAACTGAGTGCTCAGCTTGAGGGGCTGGTGTGTCTCAAACCTTTTGCAGTGTGGTGGAGGACAGAGGCATGAGCTTGCAGGAGCTGTGCTCTGGAACAAGGTGGTGGGATCCTAGGTGTGAGGGAGCACTCTGCTTTGTGCCCAAGCTCAGTGTCTGCTTGCTGCCATGCTTCTGTTGTCCTGCAAGAAGCTTTGCCAGCAGCTCACAGTCTCACTCGAGGCACCTCTTCTGCAGCCTGTGGCTGTCCGTTCTGCAGCCAGCTGGACCATCCTTCTTCCTTATGGCTCTCCTTCCTTGTTCTGTCCCTCTCCCTTCTGTGCCAAGTGGGACTGGAAGTGCTGTCTTTGGAGCCAGGGCTGCTTGCTGTCAGAAAATGTTGTCGTCCCTTCTTCCATACCTGGAAACCTCTCTCCGATGAAGAGCACAACTTAATACTGGAATTAACTGCTTTAGGAAGAGCCAATAAATTTTGGCAACAGCAGGATATACAAGCTGAGGCAAGGCCTGGGACAGCCTTTAGGCTTTCCGATAGGTGGGCACCCCACCAATTGTGTATGTGAGCCCTTAGCAGGGCAGAGGGGTGAATGCTCCTGGGCAAAGATGGTGACCAAAGGGACACAGAGCTGTTTTACTGAGTGGGTGTCACTCTGTGTCACTCTGGCTGTGGGGAGTAACAGAAGAGAAGCTGCTCTTCTGCCATGGCTTTTGTAGGATGCAGCAGATCTTCACCAAAGCCTCGTGGGGAGTGACTCTTCCCCCAGTTCAGTTGCAGGTGGTGAGTGAAGCAACCTGGCTGAGGTGTCTGAGTCAGAGCTGCACATACAACACAATGCTTGGACTGCTGGAGTGTACTTTAACCACAAAACCATATTTCTCCGCACTCTTTGCCTTGGAGGGAGTTTGTGCAGGTGTTGCTCAGTGTAGAGGTGATGGAAGCTGAGTGCTCGTTAGTGTCTGGGCTGTTTGGTTCAACCACCGCCTTGTTAAGTGCATGATTCCTTTTGTCCCCTAGGGAGCATCAGGGGAGCTGCCCTCTGCCACAGTGACAGTCTGGGAGTCTCTTTGGTTTACTCTCTTTATCTCTTTCCTCCAGGAGTGAAAGATGGAAGCTGGACTGTTCTGCAGCTTGTGGAAGCCCTGGGGTAAGGAAAGCTGTGTACACGTTACCCATCAAGTAAGGGTATTGCAGGGGAGATTCCCATAATAAGGGACAGTGAGAAGAAAAAGTGTGCATGCCGACAGCTTGTCCTATGCATGCTGCCTTCAGCACCACCAGGCACAAAGACACGCTGCAGGTGTGTTATCTGCTCACTGCATGTCACTCACCCAGGGTATGGGAGCCCTCTGGGAAAGGGCAGGGCTGGAGAGGCCCATAAGACTCTCCTGGGGCTGAGGAAAGGTGTTGTGGCATGCAGTGAGCTGCAGAGCACGTTGCAGCTGAGACTCCCTAGCAGGAGCTGCCTGACCACACAGTTGCACTGCTCCATGTCATGAGTTGACTGCTGCTCAGCTTTTACTTCTCTCTGAGCTGTCGTGGGCTGGGACTTGGGGAACTTCATTTCTTTCCAGCTTTGTCTGCCTGTAGGAGGCTTTGCCCTTTTTGATCCCTTGTGATCTTGGGAGCCTGACTTTTGGTCTCAGAGCATGGTGCAAGAGCAATTTCTTTGGTCTGACTTGACAAGAGGCCTCTTACCTTGGATGTATTGCTGTGTGAGGCCAGGTGTTTGTGAGCAGCATGGTCGGGGAGGAGGAGACTTCTCCTACCCCATGTGCCAGTTGGGCAGGACTGTGTTGCTGTCCCCCTGCCTGGAGAGCAGCTCTATTTCACATCTATAATGTCGTTGCTTGGGGTGCACTTCCTGTTTGGGTGTCCCTGCTCACATCAGGCCTCTTGGGTTTTTACCATGTGTGGGCTAGGTTCTGCCTGGAAAACACAGATCCCCGGATGCGAGGGCGAGGCATCCAACTGCTCTCACAAGTCCTACTTGAGTGTCACTCCTTGCTCCACGAGAAGGAAGGTAAGGGCTACTATGAATTCTGGAATGGCTGTGAGCAGGTTAGGGCCCAAGCCTGTACCCTGAAGGAGTCTAGCCTGCGTTTGGCAAAGGAATTGATTTAGCACAGTGGCAACTTTGTAAATGTCTCTCAAGAGTCAAAGTCCAAGGAGGATGTGGGGCCCCACATTGCAGCCTGTTTGCCACCCTCACAGCACAATTTGGGTTACTCCCTGAGTGTGTGAAGGCCGGCGCTGCAGCTGGTGCCCCTGGCAATGTGTGGGTGTTGTGCACCCAGGCATGCTCAGCGCTGCGTGGGAAGCCTCGGGGACACATCTGAATGTCAGAATCCTTGGGTTGTGATTCACTGCAGGAAAACCATCGTTCACAAAACGAGTCATGCTGCAGCCCTGAGGCCTGCCTAGGTTAACTCTGGGGGATCCCTGTGGCCTGGGGTGCAGGGGAGATCAGCATAAGGATGACAGTGGAGAAGAGGACTGGGATGAGACAGGAATATTCCCTGTATGTGTAAATAAGGAGAACGTTTGGCTGTGTTATATGCCTCTAAGCAGCTGGTTGGTAGCAAGGAAACCAAATAAGTGCTTCAGGAATGACTTGGGATGGGGGCTTTGCTGGTAGGTAGCTGAACCTGTGCCAGCAGGCTGGCAAGACCCAGGGGGAAGTAGTTGGTAGGTGAGGGATGAAAAGGAAGGGTGGAAGCTGAAAGTGCTTGGCTTGATGTTGATGATGCAAGTCTCGTACTGGGCAGGGCTGAGAGCAGCTGTGCAGGACTGCACAGAGCTACAGGTGTAGCTGGAGTCAGGTATGACTGTGGTTGGGATGGGGCAGCTCTAGAGGAACAAGTAGAGGTGGAGAGGTTTGAGAGAAGGCCTGGCAGTGTCAGGGGAGTGAGCTGGGTTTACAGCAGAGTCACCAGCAGCTCTGGAGTAAGGTGGGCAGAGTCAGTCCCTGGGAGGAGAGCCATCCCAGCCAGCCCATCTCCTTCGTGGCTCTCCTCACGCAGTCCATTTCTCAAGCACTGCGTCAGGGTGCCTCCCGGGGAGTGAGTTTCTGCAGCAGCTGTGGGTGCAGGATGCTGCCAGCCGGCTCTTCCAGTCTGCTTCCTGCTGCCCCTCCCCACGCTGGGCTGTGCAGGCGCCCATGGCCGTGACTCAGGGGCCAGGAACGTGTTGTGGAGCTGAGTGTGGGGGAGTCAGGGCTCCTGCTCCACCCCACAACATCCTGCAGCATCGGCCAACTGGCGTCTGCTGTTTCCCTGCCTGTGTCTGCACTCACGTGTCTGGACAGGCCAGGGCAAACACCTCGCAGGCAGCCCCAGCACTTGAGCTCCAGCAGTGGGTGCTGCTCTGCTGCGGTCAGACTCAGTGGGTTGCTCCACAGGGGGAGGGAGGAGTTGTGAGAGCCACGTGGGTGCACTCAACGGTGGCAGTTCCTCTCACAGTGGCGAATGGTGCATTCTCACTGTTCAGCCTGCAACTGTGACTCCAGGGGCTAACGAATTTTGGTATCTGTTTCTGACAGTGCTGCACCTGGTCCTGTTTTATGAGAACCGGCTGCAAGATCATCACCTCGTGATCCCCTCAGTGCTCCAGGGTCTCCGTGCACTGGTGAGCTCATACTCCCCTGGCTCACAGCATGAGGATGGCTGCAGGGTGATGCTGGGAGGAAAATGCAACTCATGGATATGAAGTGGTTGAAGCAGCTTGTGGAGCAGAGCCCAGCTAGGCTTACAGCTCTGTGGCATTGCCCTGCCTTGTGCTCCTGCTGTGCCTCCTGCAGGGGAGGAGAGGGTGCCATGACTTTCTGCTGTTTTGGGGCAAGGATTCTCTGGCTACCTTTGGGACAGCACTAATCACAGGTGGCTTTTCCTACCTGTCTGTGAGGGTGACAAACTCCCACTCGGGGTAGGAGAGGATCTTGCAAGTGGCTGCTGTACAGTCATCATTCCTATCGCTTTTCTCTTCCTATTCCCAGAGCATGTGTGAAGTGCTGGCCCCGGGGCTAGCAGTTTCTGTGCTCAAAGCCATCTTCCAGGAGGTACACGTGCAGGTGAGCGATGTGATTTCCTTCTCCCTATCTCTGTTTCATATTCTCCGTGTCTGGGGAAGATCTGCCAGCATTCTGCACCAGTGCAGTGTAGCACATCCTTCAGCAGCAATGCAGTGTTCCTGCAGAACTCAGAGCCAGCATGGCTCACTGCAGAGCAAGAGACAAAAGACAGATGAGGTTCCCATTTGGCCCCTGTCCTCTATTCTGGCAGCCTTATGAAGAGCATTTCCTTTGCTCTGTTCTCCAGACTGTTTAAGTGGCCCTAGTTCCCAAATTCTTCTCCATCTTGAGACTGTTTATTCTGGAAGGCATGGGCAGCATGTGTGGCCCAGGTGTGATTGTAAAAGTATATTCATTCAGTGATGAGCACAGTCAGTCGTGTTCAGGTGCAATTGGACAACCATATGCACACTCTCCACATGGTAAATGGGACCTACACACCAGAAAGCAGCAGTGGAGCTGTTGAGGAGTCCTGCCTGCTTCTCGAGGGCGTGTGTGTTCTCCTGGGTGGTGGGGTAGCAGTGCTGCCACGTATGGAGGCTTATTTTGATTCCTCTGCTCCTCCTTCCAGTCCCTTCTGCAGCAGGACCGCTACACAGTCTACAGCATCATCACCAACTTCATGGCCACCAGGGAGGAAGGTGAGAGGGCAGATGCCAGAGACACTCTGGGATTGTTTGGGCTAGGAAAATGGCTTGCTTTCTCCTGATCGGAGGGCTCTGTGGCACTGCCTGGAGAAAGCTGGAAGGGGCTGAGGCTGGAGAAACAGGGCTGATTTCATGCCATGTTGGTGAACTTGTTTGCCCTCCATCTTCTTTTTGCAGAGCTAAAGGGCCTGGGTGCTGACTTCACCTTTGGCTTCATCCAGGTGATGGATGGGGAGAAAGATCCCCGCAACCTGATGGTGGCCTTCCAGATTGTGCATGATCTCATTGTCAAGAACTATGCCCTGGGTGAGCCTGTGCCTGCTGTGCAGAACTGAATGGAGGACATGTTGCTTTTTTTTTTTTCAGCTGTTGGAGGGATGGCCCTTGGGGTATGAGCAGGACTGGGTTGTGTCTGACATGACTTAGGAGCTGTAGAGCCAGCCCGCCACAGGTTCAAGGCTTGGGATCTCTGTCCCTCTTGGTCAGCACCTCTGATCACCCTTGTCGTTATCTCCTTGCAGGTCCCTTTGTGGAGGAGCTGTTTGAAGTGACATCCTGCTACTTCCCTATTGATTTTACTCCAGTGAGTGAGTCTGCTGCATGCTATAGCCTGTTCTTTCGTTCTTTCTGGTGTTTTCTCAGGGTCTCATGTTCCCTCACAGGGAATGGAAGAAGAGGGTGGGCAAGAATCTTAGCCTGGGTACTGTTGTGTTGTTAGCTATAGTATCCAGGCTGGTGCCAGGCTGGCTGTAGAGACTGACATTGCTGTTGCCTTGCTGGATGGATATGAGGTGATGCAGCCTCAGCTGATGGCTGATCTGGGATGTTTCATGACCTGCTCTCTGTACTTCCCCTCCAGCCCCCCAATGACCCACACGGCATCCAGAGAGAAGATCTGATCCTTAGCCTCCGGGCTGTACTGGCCTCCACACCACAGTTTGCTGAGGTAGGTAGCAATTTGGGTTCTTGAGCACCACACCTGAGCACAGGCTGCGTTTTGTAATACTGCAACTCTGCAGGAAATAAACAACTGGGACCAGGAGCCTGCACAAGGGTACCCCTGTGTCCTGGTACTCCTTGTGTCCTGCCTGTCCCTGGGTCTGAAGGTGTGGAGGGTGCTGCCTGTTGCACGTTTTTCTCTACCTCTGCATCTCCTGGCAAAGGCTGAGCTTGCAGCCCTGCAGGGCCACGTGTAATGTGGTACAAAGAGCAGGATAAGTCTTAACCATCTCTTTCTGCAGTTCCTGCTCCCTCTGCTCATTGAGAAGATGGATTCAGACCTGCAAAGTGCCAAGCTTGACTCCCTACAGACTCTGGTAAGGAGTGATCACCACCCCCTTCAGCCTGCAGCTGGACAGTGCCAGTAGCAGCCAGTCACCTCCGAGCTCCTCTCCTGTATCTGGCAGCCAAAGACTCTCCCTTACAGAGCCTGGTTTACGATTTCCAGGATCGTAGTTAGGCCTGCATCACTCTTTCCTCTCTTCTTTGAGTGGTTCACGCAGTCCAGCTTGAGCCTGCCAGGGTGGGCAGCATCCCTGCTCTGTGTTTTACTGGCACTAATTTGATTTCCCCCCCCCCCACCCCCTCCTGGCTCCTTTTCACAGACTGCTTGCTGTGCCACCTATGGGCAGAAGGAGCTACAGGAATTCCTCCCCAGCCTCTGGTCATCCCTGCGCAGGGAGGTGAGTATTGCGGAGTCCCTAACAAATGTTCATGCACAGTTGGACTCCTCCTGAGCAGGAGTTCACAACCAAACCAGTAGAGCCCCATATCTCCCACCAGCCTCGACCTGTGGTCTTGGACAGTCCAGATGAAAAGTGCGGTTGGGGGAGCAGGCTACATCTACCAGGGTGTCTGTGGGGCTTGTTGGGTGTGCTTGTTTGAGGCACACAGGAAGCGATAATGGAGCCTGAGCCCTTTCAGCCCATGTTGGGAATGTGGAGCCTGTGGCTGGGGTCAGGACTGAGCTCAGCTTACCCCACGACATCTCCTGCAGGTGTTCCAGACAGCGAGTGAGAAGGTCGAGGCAGAGTGCCTCTCTGCATTGCACGCCCTTTCTGCTTGTCTCTCCCGTTCTGTGCTCAGCTCAGATGCCGAGGACCTGCTGGACTCCTTCCTTAACAGCATACTGCAAGGTAGCTGCCAGGGAGATCTGCCCTTCCCTGAACAGCCTGGCCTGTTGGCACTGCCAGACCTGCAAGCATCCTCCTAGCCAAAGGAGGTGGTCTGCCCTCATGTTCATCTTGAAGCCTGTTTCTTCTATTTCTGGCTTTCACAGCTAGTGTTGGCTTCTCCGAGGGAGTATTGTGTGTAGGAGGGAGGAGAGGAGGATACAGTAGGAAATACAAATTGAATGGAGTTGCTTCCCTCTGTGCTTGCACTGGGATGTCCAAAGCTTTGCTGTGTGGCTGGAGCTGGGGGCAGCAGCTCTGCCAAGGAGGCTGCACTGCAGCTCAGAGCTGTGTCCCAGCAGCACATCCAAGTCCAGATATCAGCTGTGCCCCGTACGTGAGACAGAGGCAGTTCTGCCAGTGTGGCTAACACCCAGCCTATCTCAGATTGCAGGCACCATCTGTGTGAGCCTGACATGAAGCTGGTGTGGCCAAGTGCCAAACTCCTGCAGGCAGCAGCAAGTGCATCCCTCCGCACTTACCACCGTCTCACCCGCAGCATCCTTCCCCTGCTGCTGGAGCAGTACAACAAGCATTCACAGGTGAGGGGCACCCTGGGCTCTGCAGTAACAGGCGACAAGGCTGAGTGCACCCCATGACTCTATCTAGCTTGGTGAGAGGAAGGGGACATCAGTCAAAGTGGGTGTCCTTCCCTGGCTGTGGGTGGGCACCCCTGTTAACCCCCTGGCCTTTTGGCATTGGGCTGAGATGTGGCAGTCACAGAGAGCTGGGTTACACCTTTGTATCCCTGCAGAGCAGCCAGAGAAGGACAATCTTGGAAATGCTGCTGGGTTTCCTGGAGTTGCAGCAGAAGTGGGGACATGTAGAAGAAGGTGAGGTTTGCTGGTCCTTCTGGAGGAACCCAGACTCCCTTAAGTGTGACCCTGGGGACTTCTGGCACTGCATTGCCTTCACCTTCCCTTATGCTGACAGGGAAGAAAAGCACATTGACTTGGGTGGCTGCGTGTGCAGCCTGCCCCAGGGATTTTATGTGGTTGGATGTGAACTGGCAAGGCCTCAGAAAGTGTCTGTCCGGTACTGTGGTGGTGGCTGTGCTGTGACAGCCAGATGCAGGTAGTGACTCCATGCTTCTTCTCCAGATGAGAGTGCCCTGCTGTCGCTCCAAGAGCCAGTTTGCTCTGTGGTATTCTCAGCACTCACAGATCCCAGTGTGCAGCTGCAGCTGGTCGGGATCAGGGCACTGACTGTCCTGGGCTCTCTGCAAGGTTGGTGCCTTACATCCCTTGGGGAGGCAGAGGGAGGTGTTGCCCTGCTCTGGGTGCTGTGGTCAGCTGCCTGTGCTGCAAGTGGATGCACAGGAGGAGTGGCAGCACTTCTTGGCCAGTCTATGAGCTCCAGGAGCACTTGATTTATCTTGCCTGCTTGTGCTGGGCACCTTGTATCTCTGGAGTTTGTGTGCTGCTGCATTGCTAATAGCCTGGACAAGAAGGGGGAAGGATGCTGGTCAGAACATCAGGATCTTATCCTTTGGCCAAGGGCACGATTCTTCTATGGCTCTTGTTCCAGGCTTCCTGTCTCCCTCTGAGCTGGAGCTGGTTGTAGATCATCTCGTCCGGCTCGCTCTGCATGAGGAAGATTCCCAGACCAGGTGAGTGCTGGGCTGACACTGTTCCAGTCACCCACACTCTGGGAAGAGGAACAAAACTGACTGCTACAGAGAGTGGCTTAGTCTGGGTGGAGGCAAAGGAACTGTGTAAACTTAGAGACCATGTGGGTGTAGAAGCAAAGGGATAAGCCAAGTGGTTTTTGGGATGGGAATTAGAAAGTCTGGGTCTGTCAAAGCAAGGGACTCTGTACTGCCAATAGGGTGAAAGAGTACTGAGAAATAGGTTTCTGGAGGTATGTTCTGGCCCAGATCTTTGCAGCTGGTGCACAAACAGCCCAGAGTATGCATTACTTACATCACCCCTCCTGCTCTCTTCCCTCCTGGCAGTGAAGCAGCGATGGAAGCAGCTGGATCTCTGGCCCCTGTCTACCCAAAAGTTTTCTCTGGGCGCATGGTGCCCAGGCTCGGAGAGGAGCTGCAGTCAGGTAGAGCTGGCAGCCTTGGAAAGGGATTAACTTCTGGTATTGGGGTGAAACAGTGGGGCTGTGCCACATGGTTCTCCTCACTGAGGATTTCCTAGCACATGTGCTGTGTTGGTGGCACAGAGAAGGCTGTGTCTGGGGAGTGCAAGCAGCCTGCACAGCTGAGACTGCCCTTGAGGAGCTGCCCGGTCATACACTGGACAGAGTGCCTTGGACTTGGCTTGTGCCGATCCTTTTGTGCTGCTACACTCCGGACTGAGCACTGCAGGGGGGCTGGGAGACATCCCAACACCCCTCTGAGGTGTATTTCCTCTTCAGAGCGGAAGGAGGATTGCTCCCGGGATCTCCGCTCCCTGCGGCAGCGCTGCCTGCAGGCCCTGGCAGCCGTGTCCACGCACACCAGCATCGTGAGGGAAACTGTCCCTGTCCTGCTGCAGCACCTCCAGAAGGTGCAGAAAGGTAACGGCTGGCAGCAGGGAGCTCTATGCAGTGCGACTGCAGGAGATGAGGAGGGAGGGCTGTGTCACCCTGGACCCCACTGTGTCCTGTAAATGGTGCCACGCACCTGGTTGCTGCCCTGGGGTGCTGGTGTGGATATGGGGGTGCAGCAGCAGCTTGATGTGATGCTGAACGTGCCTTGCAGGGAGCGAGGCTGGGAGTGCCCAAGACGTGGTCTGCGTGTGCCAGAGCCTGCACCGCGTGGCCTTGCAGTGCCAGCAGGACGCGGAGGGCTGCTGGTACTACCACCAGGCAGTGGTGCCGTGTCTGCTGGCTATGGCCGTGCAGGCTGCCACGCAAGGTAAGCGTGCGGTTGGAGCAAGAAAGGGAACGGCAGCAGTGTTCTGCGCTCCGTGGGCTCCCTCGTCCAGCAAAGAGCGCTGCTGCTGCCACCCAACGGCAAGCACGGGGCACTGCGGGCCCCGGCCAGAGGCAGAGCGGCGGTGCCCCATGACCGGCGTGGGTCGCGGGGCTGTGACTGCCTCTGGGCAGTGGCTGTGGGCTCCACCACGTCCCTTTCCACCTGCTGTCTGCAGAGAGCACCCACCCACTGGTGAGCAAGGCGCTGCTGGAGGAGGAGGTGCTGGCTGCCATGGTCCCTGTTATCAGTGCTGCCACCACTCACCTTAGCCCTGAGTGAGTAATGCTGGTGTGGGATGCTGGACACTGCCTCGTGGGGAAGGGCAGGCTGCGTCCCACTCTGCTGCTCCACGGAGGAGGTACTCGAGTTCTCTGGTGACATTCCCAGAGCAGCACATTGCGATGTCTCCTTTCTCTTAGGCTGGCTGCCCAGAGTGTATCTCATGTGGTGCCCCTCTTCCTGGATGGAGAGGTCTCCTTTCTGCCCCAAAACAGTTTTCCTTGCTCCTTCCAGCCCTTCGAGGTGTGTGGGGTGTCTTAATGGGGCAAGGACAGAGGATGTTGGCAGAGGCTGCCAACAAGGATCATGGTGATGTGGGTACTGTTCTTCCCCCACAGGATGGGGAGTGCTTGGAGCCACAGAGACGCCTAGTTGCCCTCCTCATGGCCTTTGTCTGTTCCTTACCCCGCAATGTAAGTCGGTGAGGAGAAGGGTAGAAAGGGCCCTGGCTGAGCACCATCCTGTCCAGATCCATAGCAAGCTCCATGGGCAGAGAAAGGGAGCAGCTGTGGACCTAGTTTGTAACATGCTCCCTGTCTCTCTTAGGTGGTAATTCCTCAGCAGGAACGGTTGCTCCGTGAACTGCTGGCACTGAGTTGCTCCTGCAACTGTCCCTTCACAGCTACCACAGCTTCCAAGTGCTTTGCAGGGCTGGTGAACAAGCACCCACCAGGTAAGGGGACTGGGCAGGTTGTGGGGGTCCCTGAACAGGGCTGTCAGGGAGATGGCTCAGCCTCCCCATTCTGTGTCCTCAGGGCAGCAGCTGGATGAGATCCTGCAGCTTGCAGTGAATAGGATGGAGCCTGGCCTCGCGGAAGGGCCTCACCGAATGCAGGCACTCACCCTGCTGCTCTGGGTAAGGCTTGCCTGCAGGTGGGAGGAGAGAGCCCCAGGGGCTGCATGGTGCTGACTGCTCTGTCTGCACAGGTGACGAAAGCCCTGGTGCTGCGCTACCATCCCCTGAGCTCCCATCTGACAGACAAGGTAGACAGCAGTGAGGGTGGGCACTCCTGAAGGAGCCTTCCCCCTCTCCCTGTTCTGGTCAGCACCCCAGGTTGCCGTGGCTCCCTTTTTCAGTGGTCTCTCCCTTGCAGCTGCTGGGCCTGCTGAGTGACACGGAGCTGGGCCCCACTGCAGCCGATGGCTTCTCCTTGCTCATGGCTGAGTCTCCAGACGTGCTGCACAAAGGCTGCCATGCTGACGTGCGCATCATGTTCCGCCAGCGCTTCTTCACTGACAACGTGCCCAAGCTGGTGAAAGGCTTCCATGGGGCTGGTGCCGGTGAGCAGCTGGCCCCAGCCTGGCCTCACCACCCAGTGCCCCCTTACCCTGAGGCTCTGAGCCAGCATCCCCTCCTTCCCCTTGCTGTTTGTAACCATCTCTGCCTGCCACAGATGTGAAGGCCAATTACCTGAAGGGTCTATCCCATGTGCTCAACCACCTTCCCAAGCCCGTGCTGGTGACAGAACTGCCCACGGTGAGAGCCAGCCTCAGTAGGGGACTGCGGCATTGCAGGCTGCGCAGCAGGGTTACTCACATCTCCTGTGTCCTCTCCACCCGCAGCTGCTTTCCCTCCTGCTTGAGGCCTTGTCCTGCTCTGACCGCGTGGTGCAGCTCTCCACTCTGAGCTGCCTCCAGCCGCTGCTGCTCGAAGCCCCCCAGATCATGAGCCTGCACATTGACACACTGGTCACCAAGTTCCTCAGCCTCACCTCCAGCCCCACCATGGTGCGTGCACCCCTGTCCTCTGCACTGCACACCCCTCTCCTGTGTTCCTGCCCCTTCCATCCCTCATTCCTGTCTGTTGTAGGCTGTCCGCATCGCTGCCCTGCGTTGTGCCCACGCGCTCACTAGCCTGCCCACGACGGTGGTAAGTGCTCCTGCCTCCTCCTTGTGCAAGTGGGTCCCAGCCCTGGCTGGGCCACTAGCACCCTAGGGGCTCTTACTGAGAGCAGTAGTTGTCCTTCAGCTGCTCCCATACAAGGCCCGAGTTATCCGGGCACTGGCCAAGCCTTTGGATGACAAGAAGAGGTTGGTACGGAAGGAGGCAGTAGCAGCACGAGGGGAATGGTGAGTGTGTGGCTGCAGCTGCAGGGGAGTTGGTGTATTTAGGATGTGGCTAATGGCAGTCTCTGTCTCCACAGGTTCCTGGTGGGGAGCCCGGGCAGGTGAGCGCCCTGCATCCCCTTCCTGTGTTTACTGACAATCTGACCAGGACCCTGTCCATGCCGCAAACCCAGCTTTCCTCAGAGCCCGGTACTGCCTGGAGCACTGGGGCTGGAGAATGGGGGCTGGCAGGCAGCACCTCCCCTGTGGCCCTTTCCTGGACCCCTGCCCCTCTTCTGTGCACCTAGCTGAGGGAAGGATCTGTGCTGCTTATGGCTTGCCTGTAGCCAGGGACACTGAGGGACAGATCTGACAAGTGTGAACTGCAAGGGCAGGCTTGCGCACACAGGTGCTGTGTGCAGCACCCCAAGTGTGAGAGGAATAAACTTGTCTGTTTTGGTAATGCCATGCAGGGTCTCAGTGCAGCCCAGGCTGGGACACCAGTGCTAGCTGTCACACAGCTGAGGGGGCTGGGTGCAGGCCCTTACTCCTCCTTGCAAGCTGGAATCATAGGACTCCCTCTACCCTCAGCCAGCTGTGTCTCCCACCATGGAAAAGAGCCAAACACCCTTTTAAAAAAAAACAAAAACACAAAACATCTTTATTGGATGCTCTTAAAAAGTCTCCCTGGGGAATGCTTAGGGGGCAGGTAAGCCATCCTCTGCCCCCTGCCCTACCAGAGAGTCCCAGGCCCTGCGCTGGCCCATATTGGTGTGCGGTAAGGACAGTACCTTCATCGAGACTGGGGAGCAGCAACTTTGTCCCCCTCCCCAGGGCTGCCTGCAGCCACTGAGGTGCTGATAGAACAGGCAACCAGGCCTCAACAAAGTCCCATTTCCCAGAGCTCTGGCTCTGGCAAGCGGTGTGTGCCAGCACCTGCCTTCCACCAGCCACTTGGGCCAAACTGAGCCGTGGTGGTGGAGTCGGTCCCCTGTGCACTCCCCTGCCAGCAGGGAAGGACTGCTGCAGCACACAGCCCTCAGATAGCCAGGAGTGGCGTGTGCTGCTCTCTCATGCAGGGAGGCAGCTCCCAGCTTAGACCTGTTCCATGGGGCAGGTGAGGAGAGGGCAGCAGGACACGGGTGAGCCAGTGCCTGTGGGGAGAGAAACGAAGCCTGCAGCAAAAAGCTGAAGTCTTGGCACCGCGGAGTGGAGCCGGGGCTGTTAGGCATCAGTGAGGTGTGCTGCCACAACAGCCTCTCTCCTGGGAGAGGCGTGCCTACAGCAGTGCTGGCTCAGCCAGAGCTTGCCCCTGGGCAAAGCTGAGGCACCACAAGCAGTTGGATGCTGCACTACAGCTGGGCCCAAAAATTGGTCTGGGTCCTCTGAGCCCTGTAAAGCTGGTTCCTGGTCCCAGCACCTTTGTGCTTTACCTTGGCATGTCCACTCCCAGAAACACCTTCCAGTTATCCCAGCTGCCGTAACTGTAGGGGTTCCTGAAGACCTGTGGGCCAGGGAGACACACATCAAGTCTGGCTCTGCCTGGCAAGCCCTCCCACGCTGGGGGCTGCGCTTACCTTGCCTTTCTTCTGCAGTCGCTGCCTCTCCTTCTTGTTGATGTGCCTCTCAATGCTGGTTTCCCCACGGGTGATGAGGGCAGCATGCCACAGTGTGAGGGCACCCAGGGCCAACGCTACTGAGCTGGGGACAAGCCACAGCAGGTTGCACATAGGTCTTCACCAGTATCATAACTGGGGGGAGCTGAGGCTGCGTTCCTGAGCAAGTGCAGGTGGTTTGGTGGCTTTCATCCCCTGTGCCAGGGAGCTGAAATCATGTCTCAGGAGCCCAAGAGGCAGCAGGGCAGGGATGTCTGTGCTAGAGCAAAGCAGCCTAGCCCAGGGAAGGTGACATGCAAGGGACAGCACAACAGTGTTGCAGTGGGCCCCACTGCTTCCCCCAGCACCCTCCCAGCCCCTGTAACTCTGTTACCTGCACAGGACCCAGAGGTAGACCACGCTCTTGTGGAAAGCTCGCTGGCGGAAGGAGAAGGTGGGTGGCGGGGTCTGGTAATACGTCTGAAAAAGGATGGGAGGGTGGGGGGGATGTTACCAGAATGCTTTATAGTGTGAAGCCAGGCAGGGAGTGCTGTGCTCCTTTGATGAAGGAATCAGGCAGCTAGAAAGGACTAGCACCAGAACCAACACAACAGCTGAGGTGAGGGGAAGGCAGCCAAAGACAGCCACAAGACAAACACCACTCAAGCGCTGGCATAGGAGTGACAAGCAGTGGGCTGGAGTTCAGAGGGCAGGTCACTGCACCACACAGGAGATGATGCTTAGGGTGACATGTGTACATACTGCTGCTGCAGCTTCCCCAGGAGAGCACAGCCTGAGTAGCACATGCCAAACAGTGGCCTGGCCCCAATGCTGCTGCTGCCACCAGCCAAGGCCGCTGAAAGCTTAGTACACAGGGAAGCAGACCCCAAAATGCTAGAGGTAGCGCCTGTAGCAGAGCTGCCCAGGCAGCCCTTAGCTCTGTGACCCATGAGACAAGCACAGGGACTGGTTCTGGCCACAGGCTGCACTTTGAGAGCAGGACCCAGCCTCCAGGGCAGCTCTGCTCCATGCTGCTTGGAGCAGTTGGGGAGCAGGGATGTCCCACCTGGTTGGCGGCCACCTGCAGTCTCTCCTTCTCAAGCAGTTTCATTCTCTAGGGGGATGGAAAACACAGGGCACCAGTTACATGGCTCAGAGGACGGGCCCTTCCCTTCAAACCTCACAGGACTAGGGCAGCAGTGACCTCGCAGGAGGCGGGAGAAGAGAAGCAAAGTCAGTACAACACTAGGGCTGGTTCAGCCTTGTTCTGCAAGCTCAGCCTGGGGAGACCAGGAAGCCTCTGAGTATGCCAGCACTTCCTTTCCTGGGGCAGGTCAGGGGCTCAGGTCCGCCTGCTCACCTCAATGGCTGCGTAGGCATCCCGGAACATGTCCCAGCCGCTGATGCTGCAGTAGATGCAGCCCATGGTCATGAAGAGGCAGAAGGAGAAGAAGTAGCGGTGGTTGTAGTGCCCCACACAGTTATTTAGCCAGGCTGCCTCTAGGGTTAAAGGTCTGTAACTGTGATGGTTGCTAGTCCAAACCCACCCCACGGGGATCAAGACACCCAGCCAGGCTCCCTGCCCCCTTCCCTGCACTGGGCAACTCAGGACAGAAGTGGAGCGGGGAGAGAAGGAGAAAGCAGGGCTGGCTCCTCAGGAGAGTGCAGCAAGTTAGTACTGCAGAAGGATACGGCAGTGGTGGTCCATCTTCAGCACACACCTAGGAGGGAGGAGAGCACCACAAGTGTTAGTGCGAATTGCAATCACCATGTCTGGGAGGGGGCAGCCAGCCCCCTTAGCCCTTCATGCTGTTCTAGAGGCAGGTAAAAAGCCAGCAGAGCAGAGGGGAAGGGGCCCATCTCTTGTGGCACGTGGTGGGGAAGGAGAGGTATCCTGCCGCAGGTGGCAGAGGCACTGCCTGATGTGGGGAGGCCAGGGAGCCTTACCTGTTGCAGATGCTGCAGTGGTGGGTGCGAGCTGGCTTGGGGGCAATACATTTCCTGCAGATGGAGATGCCAGTGAGATCGTTCTTGGCCTGCACACAGGTCAGAAAAGGGGATATGCACCCAAGCCCCCACACCATCCCCTGCTCCTCATGTGTTACCCCCACGCCTCCAAGCCCGCCTCCCCTCCTAGTCCCAGTCTGGAGGAGGCCTCCTGCAATGATGCCATCAGGATGCTCCCAGTGATCAGTTGTACCTGGTCCCCAGTGCCCAGCTGCGAAAGGCTGCACTGCCCATTGGTGCCTAGGCTCAGCCTCACCTGTGGTGGGTGCCCAGGCGAGGTGGTGATGGCCTTGTAGTAGTGGAAGACAATCATGATGAGGTTCCAGTGTCCGTAGGCAAGATGCCAGCAGATCCAGGCAGGTGTGTACGTCTGCAGGATGAGGGGCAGCAGGCAGATGTACACAATGGCCACAATGGAGCTTGTCAGCCCTATCACCAGTGCCACAAACACCTAAAGGAAGAGGGCTTGGGTCAGCGGAGCGGGCAGCACCTGCCCCATGCTGAGGTCCCTGCTCCCTCCTGCCTGGAGCAGCACATCTCAAGCCCTAGGACTCAGTGTCCCCAGTAGCCTGCTTGCCACCCCAAACGCCTCTCGCAGTGGAGGTACTCACCACACCAAACCAGCGGGTGACGTGGTCCACCAGCCAGTAGACAGGCTCAAAGAGGGAGTCAAGCACCACGTCGCCGTTGGTGAAGGAATTGTAGAGCAGGGAACGGAGGCAGAGATGCCCGTAGTGCCACAGCTGTCCCGCCTGCTGCACCAGCTTAAACCGCCGCCGCCGGCCCAGACGCAGGCACTTGAGGAGCAGGCGCATCACCGCCGCGAACATCCGCTGCCGGCTCTTCATCCCTGCTGCACCGCACCTGCAGGAGAGAGGCTGGGTGTGGGCAGGCTGCCCTGCTGCCACTGTCCCTCCGGGAGGGCATCCCCTCCCGAGCGTGCTGACAGTGCAGCTCTTGCCAGGTGCCTGCCTGCACAGCGGGGCAGGGCTCTCCTTCACCCAGCACAGGATGCAGAGCAAAAGCAGGTGGAGCTGAGCCCGAACTGGAAGCTTTGATGTTGCGTTCCTGAGCTCTGTGCATGGAGAGGGGGACACGGGGCTCTCAGGCCTCTGCGCCTGACCTCAGATGCTCCCTGCTCCCATCTCGTCTTTCCCAGAGGGGAGGGGAGGGGGAGTGACACGGAGAGTCTGACTCAGAGGAAACCAGAGACGGTGCGGGCACCTGGGGTGTTGGGCCTGTTCCAGGGCAGGGGTGCACAGGGAAAGCTCGAAAACCACGGGGGATCCCCTCACCAGCCTTTCCCAACTGATTTAGGAAGGGAGGGAACCCACACAAAGCACGTGCCCTCTCCTTACACCCAGAAGGCAGCATCTGGATGCTGCTTCCCTTTGCCTCAGCCACTGGGACCAAGCTGCAGAGGCCAGCCCACACCTATCCCAACCTCACAGCCCTACGATGAGAGTCCCAACACCTCCCCTTCCTCCCCCGGATCCCCCCAGGACAATGCCACGCTTCACTGGCGGAAAGCCCTGCAGGCAGCCCCAGGCCGAGGTGCCGCCAGTCAGGCAGCAAAGGAACCCACAGCCAAGCACTCGCCTTCCCACCGAGGCCCTCATCCCACCCAAGGGCCGTGCTGGGAGCAAGGAGGAACCCGAGCCGGCCCCGAAATGAGGCAAATGATCTGCTGGGTCGGGGCCCCTGGGCCTCTGAGCAGGCACGGCCATCAATATTAACCAGCACGGCCGCCCCGGGGTCCTGCCAAAGCACGCGCGGAGTGCTCGCCTCGGCACAGCGCCAGGCAGCAGGGCCACAGCGCGACCAGCGGCACCTGAGCCCCGAAGCCGTCTCCACGCGCTGCTCCCCGCTCCCCGGCAGCATCGTGCCCTGCTCCAGGCACACGCACCACGCAGCCAGCTCACAGCAGCACCCACCCCAACCTCGTAACGAGAAGGTGGGCGATGCCAACGCCAGTGCCGACCCCACGTGCCGCCCCCGCTCCCGGAGACACTGGGCTCAGCTCAGAGATCCCCTCGCCCGTGACAGACGGCGGCAGCTGCGGGGCAGCGCGACCTGACCCGGGGCAGGCAGCATCCCGCCCCAGGGCCCGCACCGCCGCGGGGCCAGGCCGCAGCCTCCCCAGCCTTCCGCAGAGGGCCAAGCTCCCCCGCTCTGCAGCACCCGGCCCCGCTGCACCCGGGCCCGCAGCACCCAGCGCAGCCCCGGGCCCGTGCCCACCTGCCGCCCGCTCCCCGCCGCCCGCCGCCATGCCCGGCACCCCGCCGCCCTCACGGCCCCCGGGCAGCGCCGGCCGCCCCGCGCCTGCGCACCGAGCATGCCGGGAAGCGCCGTCACTCGGCGCCACACTACGACTCCCAGCGGGCAGCGCGCCCCCGCTTCGCCCTGCGGATAAAGGAGAGCCAATAGCCACGCCTCTTACATCGCCGCCCTGCCGCTGGCAGCCAATAGAAGAAGGGCTCTTTGCGGGCTCATGCGCGACACGGGATAAACATGGCGCCGCCGGCTCGGTACTGCGTGCCTGGTGAGTGTGGGGCCGCGCTGCCGGGGGAGGCCGGGCCGGCCGGCCGGCCGGCCGGCCCCGGCGCTGAGCGGGCGTCTCGCAGGCGAGCGGCTGTGCAGCACGGAGGAGGCCTCGGCGGGCAGCGGGACCTACGCGCGGCACGGCTCCATCTTCGCCTCGCTGGCCGGCTGCCTGCAGCGCTGCGCCGAGGGCGGCGGGGTGAGCGCGGAGCGGGGCTGCGGGGGGCGCGGGGCGGGCGTGGGGCGAGGGCGGCCCCGAGCTGATCCCGCGTGTGCCCCCGCAGCTGCCCGTGGTGTCGGTGGTGCGGGACGCAGAGGCGCAGCTGCTGCCCGGCGTGGGGGCCGTGGTGACCTGCAAGGTGGGTGCCGGGCTTGGGGCAGCCCCTCGCGTGTCCCTGTGCGTGCCTGCGGCCGGGGCTCTGTGCTTTCCTTGCAGAGCTCCGCCCGGAGGGCAGCACCCGGAGCGGCGGGGACAGAGAGCAGCCAAGCAAAAAACGAGCCGCCGGGCCCAGCCCACGTTGTGCGGGCGCTTACTGCCTGCTGTCCTTCCGTGCAGGTGTGCAGCATCAACTCCCGCTTTGCCAAAGTGAACATCTTGTACGTTGGCTCCACGCCGCTGAAATCCACCTTCCGCGGCACCATACGGTAGGGAAAGGGCAGGGGGCACGCTGCTCGGGGCGGGCTGCCTGCCTGGCGCCGGCCAGCTGGCTGAGGGCAGCTGCCTTGAGACATCCAGCAAGGCCTGGCCGGTGTCCAGGGAGGCTGGGGCAGCTCCCGCCTGCTCGCTCTGGTATCACATTCCCGCGTCTCCTTTTCCAGGAGGGAAGACATTCGAGCCACTGAGAAGGATAAGGTCAGCGGGGCACTGCTGGGTGCTGTGCCACCACAGCTTCCCCCTCTCCAGCTCTTGTCCCGCTGCTGCCTGTGGGGTGCCTGTTGAGGAGTACCTTCATTCTCCATGCACTCCTGTTCACTCCTTCCCACACAGGTAGAAGTCTACAAGAGTTTCCGCCCTGGTGACATAGTCCTAGCCAAAGTCGTATCCTTTCCCCTCCCAGGAGGGCCCCCAGGGCTGGAGGGTTTGTGCTGGGCTGGGTGCGGGGAGTCTTTCCCTTAACCCACACCCAACTAGATATCGCTGGGGGATGCACAGTCCAACTACCTGCTGAGCACGGCAGAGAACGAGCTGGGTGTGGTGGTGGCACGCAGCGAGGCAGGTAGGAATCACCCCGTCTCCACGTGGGGAGCAGCTGATGCAGCTTGGGGAGCAAACGCCCTCCTCCTTTCCTCCCACTGCTGAGCCTCACGGGCCCCAGGAGGAGGCCTTGGGCTGCTGGGGATAGGAAATGTGAGAAAATAGTAAGCAGGAAGGAAACCTGCCTGGGGATGCCCACAGGGGTGCAGATGGTGCCCATCAGCTGGTGCGAGATGCAGTGCCCACAGACACACACCAAGGACTTCCGTAAGGTGGCCCGCGTGCAGCCGCAGTTCCTGCAGACCTAGCAGCCCCCTCAGGGGTACAGGGACCTCAGGAGGGAGGGCTGCTGTGCGTCCAGCATCTTCCATGCAGCTCTGCACTTGAGACTGGAACAGCAGCATGAATTTTGTATTTGTGCTGTAGGTAATAAACTTTTTTTTTGAGAGCTCTGTGTTCTGCTCAGTTACTGCCCATAGAGATTGCTCTGGCTGCCCGTAGCTCTTTGAGGCTGGAGCTGCTGGAGGGGGGCTGTTTCACTCAGCAGTGCAGGGCCGAGGAAGTGTTCCCAGGCTGGGGCTAGGGAGCACTGAGGGCTTTTGAGGCTGGTGGTACTCAGCACAGGCTCTGGCTGCTGCTGTACTCATCCCTAGGGCCACTTATCACCTCAGGCCATGCATGCCCTTCATGAGTCAAAGGGGTGTGCCACATCCCAGAGCCAGTAAACCACAGATGATGAGTCGCAGTGAATCACTCTTTGCAGTGAGGATTGCAGAACTGTGCTTTGCAGTGCAGAGCCCAAGCACCTTCTGCAACCACAAGTCAGCAGCAACTGCTGCATCATGGACACGTGGTAGCACAGGAAAGGAGGTGCTAGGCAAGGTGGGAGCTCCACGTGGCCCAGGAGCACATGGCGCAGTGGCACAGGAAAATGCTGACATCTAATTATTGCATATTAATCTTTTATTGAACTGGAACAAGACAACTGCTACTGTTGGACAGTTAGATTAACCCAGTGCAAGCCCAGGCTCACTACAGCAGCAGTGGGGGAGGCTACAATGACAGTGCCAAGTACATGTTTGTGAGATGGGGGCACAATGGCATCTACACCACCTCTGTGAGGCAGGACTAGGGTTGGCTTTGGCTGAAGGAAGCACATGGCAAATACGAATTCCCAGACAACACACTCCCTCCTTTGTCCAAAAGCAATAAGTTAAAGCATTGGCTAGTAGAGCTGGGTCAGGATTTGCAAGTACT
Source organism: Numida meleagris (assembly GCF_002078875.1). Taxonomy (NCBI): domain Eukaryota; kingdom Metazoa; phylum Chordata; class Aves; order Galliformes; family Numididae; genus Numida; species Numida meleagris. Next base: position 13,363,158 of record NC_034413.1, on the reverse strand, counting down.
ACTACTGGGTGCTGTACCACACACAGGAGCATGCACCACAGTACAACCATTTGGTGTCTAAATATCCTAGTCTTTTTGCCACACAGCCACGAGGGGACTGGGCACCCATCTTGGTCACTGCCCCTCCTGCTCACGTCCCACCGCTCCCATCGCGCTCCTGGAATAACTAAACAAAGCAACAGAACTACAGTAACAGTGACAAGAGCTGCCAGGGAAGCAAGAGAAGCCAGGCATGGCAAAGGATTGCTCGAAAGCATCCCCCCAAGGGCTGGGAACATACAACATAGGGCTGCGGTTGCTGCCTGGCAGAGCGAGGACTCTTTCTCACACCAGACCCCTGTGCACACAGCCCCTCACCCCCAGCTCCCAGGCTGCCTGCAGAGGTGAGCCTGGTGCAGAGGGAAGGGGCCTAGTCCTGGGGAGCTGCTTCCTGCTCCAGCTCTGCAGCTCCAAGTTTCTACAGCTGTGGGGTGTGCACAGAGGGGTGGGGACGGAGGGGACTCATCTACTTGCTAGTCTGCGCGCCTGGCCTCATTTCTTGACTTTGCCCTGAGCAGCAACAGCCTCCATGGCCTTGCGCACCGTCTCCTCATCTCCTAGGAACTGCATGGGCTTGATGGGCTTCAGGTTCTTGTCCAATTCGTAGACAATTGGGATGCCGGTGGGCAGATTCAGCTCCATGATGGCCTCTTCTGACATGCCTGCAAACAGAGGATGGTTATTCAAAGGAAGGGCAAGGGAGAGCCCCGCTCTCATGGAGCTGGGGCAATGGGGGATCCTGAGCGACATGTGGGGCTGCCGTACTTTCCAAGTGCTTGACAATCCCCCGAAGGCTGTTGCCATGGGCTGCAATAAGAACTCTCTTGCCCTCTTTGATCTGCGGGACTATTTCCTCGTTCCAGAAGGGCAGGGCCCGGGCGATGGTGTCTTTCAGGCTCTCACACGTGGGCAGCTGGTCCTCTGTCAGGTCAGCGTAGCGACGATCCTGCAGTAACACCACCACACCTGCAGCACGGCCCAACACCCCCGGGGGCTACACCAGCAGCGGCACAGCATGGAAAGGTAGCACCAGCGGCTGAGCACTGAAAATGGAGGCTGAGCGCAGGAGTGGAACTGGCTTGCAGCTATGCCCCCACAAGGAAATGCTTTGGGATTTGCCTCCAGCTGCCAGCCCTGCCTGGGGGCAACAGCACAGTGCTTGCTGCCGAGCAAACACCCAAGCTTTGGCTATGAGACTAATGATTAACATCTCCCCTTGACTCCGTGCCATCCCTTGGGGTTCATCCTCCGCGGGGAGAGCGCAGGATGGCCTCAGTCCAGCCCCTGTCACCGATGCTGCAACCAGAGAGCGAAGGGCAGCGTGGGAGGCCCATACCACGAGGCTCCTGGCAGCCCCTTACCTTGCTAATGGTGCTGTAGAAGGGGTGGTCCGACTGCATGGGCGGCGGGGGGACGTCGAAGGAGCGCCTCCAGATCTTCACCTGGGCCTCGCCGTGCTTGGCAGCCGTCTCGGCCTTGTTGAGGCCGGTGAGGGCCCCGTAGTGCCGCTCGTTGAGGCGCCACGTCCGCACCACGGGCAGCCACATCTGGTCGATGGCGTCCAGCACGGTCCAGAGGGTGCGGATGGCCCTCTTCTGCACCGACGTGAAGCAGATATCGAACTCATAGCCGGCGTCTGCGGAGCGTGTGCGTGGGGGGGGGTGGAAATCAGAGGCCGCATAAGGCCACGCCGTTGCGTAACGGGCACCGCCGGTCCCCGCCGCGCCTCGAAATGGCCCCGAAATGGCCGCCGCAGGGCCCGCCGCGCGCGGCCCCAACCACCCGCCCCACCGCCCGCTCAGAGCGGGGCCCGCCGGTACCTCGCAGGGCCTCTCCGCCGCGCCGCGCCTCCTGCTGCCCGGCGGGGCTCAGGTCGGCGTCGTACCACCCGCAGAAGCGGTTCTCGAGGTTCCAGGCGCTCTCGCCGTGGCGGACGAGCACGAGGCGGTGTGCGGCCATGGCGGCTCTAGCGCTGCGCTCTCGCGCTCCTCCCGCTGCCGCCGCCGCGCGCGACTGACCCGCCCCGCGCCGCCCCGCGCCGGGCAGTGCGAGGCGCGCATGCGCAGGCCGATGGAGGCGGCGGGCGAGGGAGCACGTAGCGCATGGCGGGGCCGCGAAGGGCGGCGCGACCTTCGGGCCGTGACGTCGTCGCGCCGCGATGTGGGCGCCGCTGCCCTCACTGCAAATGGCGGCGGGCGCCGGAAGCGGAAGTGCGGCGGGGCGGGGCGGCACGTGGAGCCGGGGCGAGCATGGCGCGGTGCGGGAGGTTGCGGGCGGGTACCGCGGCTAAACTGCGGCGGTGGCGGAAGGGACACAGCAGCGACTGCAACCCCGAGACCCGGCGGCACCGGCTGGCCGCACGAAGTCGTTTTTACAGCCGACCTGCCGGTGAGCGGCCTGGGGGCCGGAGTGGGACGCGGTGGGGGCGGCACAGGGTTGGAAAGGACGTTAAAGCCCACCCGGTTCCAAGCCCTGCCGTGGACTGGTTGCCATCCGCTGGATCAAGGCCCCTGGCAGCAGTGCCTGGGCCTCACCACCCTCCGAGTGATGAGTTTCTTCCTAAACTCAATGCTCCGGTCTTCTGCACCACTTATTGCAGTGCTTCTCCTGTGGGAGAAGCAACATCCACGTCCCATACTGGCAGGGGAGGGTGGTGGGGGTGTGGGACAGCCTGACCCCGGATCTGCTCTCCTGGCAGAGAAAAGCAATCTGACGGTGGATGCGGTGAAACTGCACAATGAGCTGCAGTCAGGATCCCTGCGTGTGGAGCGGCCAAGCGGCAGCTCTCAGTTGCCCATGGAGGAGGGTGACACCGGCGAGGCCGCCACCGAGAGGTCCTCTGGCACCTTCCTGAGCGGGCTGAGTGACTGCACCAACGTTACCTTCAGCAAGGTGCAGCGCTTCTGGGAGTCCAACTCTGCCGCGCACAAAGAGGTACTGGGAAGAGTGGGGCTGGGTGTGAGGTCCTGGGGAATAGCTCCCATCCTGAGCAGGAATCTGGGGGTGTTGAGGGCTCTGCTTGCTGTTGTGACAGATCTGTGCTGTGCTGGCAGCTGTGACAGATGTGATCCGCTCACAGGGAGGCAAAGAGACTGAGACTGAGTACTTCGCTGCACTGGTGAGTGACTGCCACAGTTTGATGGGAGCTTCCAGGGGTGCTGTGCTCATGTTGGAGTCTTTGGGCATCCTCCAGCAGAGATGCTATTGGGTTGCCCTTTGTTTCTCTGCACCCTTCCCCAAAGCTTCAGGAAGGGTTGGCCTGGTGCAAATTCTCCTGCTACAAACCCCTCCTTTGTTCCCAGATGACCACACTGGAGGCGGTGGATTCCCCTGAGTCGGTGGCTGCCGTTGCCTACTTGCTAAACCTTGTCTTGAAGCGGTGAGCTGCTGGCAGGGAGTGGGGAGAGCTGCCCTGGCAGGATGGGGTCTGGCACAGTCCCAGAGGCAGGCTGGGTGTGCCGATCCCTGTGTGACTGCCTGCTCTTTGACCCTTCTCCCCACAGAGTCCCAAGCCCAGTACTCATAAAGAAGTTCTCAGATGCCTCCAAAGCCTTCATGAGCATCATATCTTCACAGGTCTGCAGTGGCTCCACCTCTGCACTGCGATGGGTGAGTTGCAGAGAGGGCTCAGGCCTACTGGTGCATTGAGAGTGGTCTCTGTGGGGTAATACTAATGTTCTTGCTGTCCCCTCGCAGGTCCTCTCCTGCCTGGCCACACTGCTGCGGAAACAGGACTTGGCAGCCTGGAGCTACCCTGTCACCCTCCAGGTCTACCACGGCTTGCTGAGCTTCTGCATTCACACCAAACCCAAGGTGGGTTCCCAGCACCTGATGGGTGCTGCTCTGGGGCTCGGTTCTGAGACTGGCTGTTCTCTCTGCGCCTGTGGTTTCTATGCCCCTGTATTCGCCTACCCCCAGGTTCGGAAAGCAGCTCAGCACGGTGTGTGCTCCGTCCTGAGGGGGAGCGAGTTCATGTTTGGAGATGAGGCTCCCGAGCACCATCCTGCAGCACCCTCCAGTGCCAAGTTCTGCGTGCAGGAGATTGAAAAAGCTGGAGGTAGGTAGGGGCAAGGAAGTGAGGGGTCTTGCAAGAGTTTAGGAGAGCCCTCAGCCATCTGTTTGGTGTTCCCTTCTTCCCAGAGCAGGGCTTTGGTTCACCCCAGCTCTGATATGGGGTCTCTGCCCAAGGCTGTTGTTACAAGCATAGCATGGGTGCTGCTCTGCTCCCCCAGGTACCAAGGAGGCCACCACCACACTGCACGTGCTGGCCCTCCTGCGGGACCTGCTGCCCTGCTTCCCTGCGGCTGTGCTGAAGACATGCTGCGAGACCCTGCTCAGAGTCATGACCCTCAGCCATGTGGTCAGTTCCCCCACATCCCTGCACACAGCGCCTGTCCTAGTGCCACCACCTCAGCCCTGGAAGGGCTCAGGCTGCTCTATTGGGAATCTGCAGGACCTGAAAGTAGAGCATCCCGGGCAGAGCTGGTTGGCTGCTGTAGAAGTGAGGGGCATAGATGAGAAGCCCCACTGGAGATGGGGTGTCCCCGTGGGTTGGGCAGAGCATGCTTTGGGGTAGGGGTGCAGAGCACGGAGGTTCTGCTCCTCCTGACAGTGTTTCCTTGCAGCTAGTGACAGCGTGTGCCATGCAGGCCTTTCACAGCCTGTTCAGTGCCCAGCCCAGCATGTCCTGCCTGCCAGCCGAGCTCAATGCCCAGATCATCACTGTGAGTGCGGGGAAGGATGGGGAGGGATGAGGCTACTGGCACCACGGCACCAATGCCACTTTGCTTCTCTAGGCACTATATGATTACGTGCCCAGTGCCAGCGACCTGCAGCCACTGCTCACTTGGCTGGCCACCATGGAGAAGGCACACATCAACCTGGGCAGGTGAGGAGAGGCCGGTGCTGCGCAGGGGGGAGACTGAGCTCCATCTCTCACCATCCTTCTGTCCTTTCTCCAGACTGCAGAAAGACCTGTGCTGGGCTCACCTGCCCCGTCTGTTCTCGGCCACCGTGAATTGCTTCCTGTCCCCACACTCGCAGGTGGTGGCAGCTGCAGCACAGACCCTTGAGGTACCAAGTGCACACTGCCCTGGTCCTTGTTGTGGCCAGGCTGGGGTCTGCCTGAGCACTTGGGGCTGCTCTGTGGTGGGTCCTGCCCCTCTGTCCTGCCCTGGGCTGGCACCGCAGCTCAGCACCAAACTGTTTCTGTGTTTGCAGACCCTCCTGAGCGAATGCATTGCTCCCCACATGGAGGGACTTGGCAATGTCTCTGCGTCCGCTCCAGCCCCTGGCTCCTACCTGTGCAAGATGTTCAGGTGAGGAGCGGAGGGGTGTGGGAGAGGCTGTCCCCATGGGTCCAGCTCAGTCCCTGTCATCACTTATCTCTCCCTACCAGATCAGTGGAGGAAGGCCTGACATACCGTTTCCATGCTGCATGGGACGCTGTGCTGCAAGTGCTGGAGGTTTTCTTCGAGGTGTGTGGGAAGCAATGCCATTCCATCATGAGGAAGGTGAGTGAAATGGGGAGACTGCAGAGCCACTGTGTGCCGGTGGCTCCTTGCTCAGCCTCCTGCCTGTCTCCACAGTGCCTGCAGTCCCTGTGTGACCTGCGCCTTTCTCCGCACTTCCCCTACACTACTGAGGTGGACCAGGCGGTGGGGGCTGCCATAGGTGCCATGGGCCCTGAGGTGCTGCTGGAAGCTGTGCCCCTGCAGATCGACGGCAAGGAGTGAGCATGGCCCTGGGCTGGTAGGGGGGTCCAGCAGCAGAGGACACTTATCTTTGGAAGAAATACTATTTTCTGCTATCGGCCAGGGGCCTGGCTGCTCGCTCACAGCAGACACCTTGTGTATCTTCCAGCCTCAGCTGCTGTGAAGGCTGCCTAGAGTCTCTCTGTGCTCAGCTCTGAGGCTGTGCCCCATGCCCTGATTCTGATGCTCCCCTGACCTTGTGCTCTCTCCACAGGGAGGCTCTGGATTTCCCCCGCAGCTGGCTGCTGCCTGTGCTGCGGGACTATGTGCAGGGTGCACGGCTTGGCTTCTTCACCAGCTACTTCCTGCCCTTGGCAGCCACTCTGAAGAGCAGAGGTGAGGAACAGTGGGTGGCGGGGCTCTGGGTACGCAGTGTTGGGTGCTCTGCAAAAGCTCAGTTCCTCAGGGCAGAGCCACCTCTACTGCTCTGCTCATCTCCCCCTCCTATTTTGCAGCCCTGGAGTTTGCCCAGGCTGGGAAGAGCCTGGAGTCCAAGATCTATGACACACTGCAGTGGCAGGTAACAGAGTGCCCACCACCCCTGCTACTGCCTATCTGCAGTGCTAGTCTGGTTGCCCTGGCTGAGGGATGCTGGCCTCCCGCTGACTCCTTTGCTTCCAGGTCTGGACTCTGCTGCCTGGCTTCTGCACCCGCCCCACAGACGTGGTGGAGGCTTTCAAGGGGCTGGCACGGACCCTGGGCATGGCCATCAGTGAGCGCCCGGACCTCCGCCCCACCGTGTGCCAGGCCCTACGCACCCTCATCCATCACGGCTGCGGAACAGGTTGGGGATGGACACTGCCGTGGCAATGGGGGCTGTCCCTGTTCCCCACAGTGACCCAGTGAGGACAGATTTGCGGTGTGATGCTGATGCACACATCCCTGTCTTTCTCTTTCCAGATGCAGAGCGAGCAGAAGTGGGTCGCTTTGCCAAAAATTTCCTGCCCATCCTATTCAATGTGTATAGCCAACCTGAGGAGGATGGGGGCAGCAGTGGGCAGCGCCGCTCTGTGCTGGACACTGTGCGTGCTTACCTGACCATCACGGACCCACAGGTGAGTGTCTGGGGAGATGGGCAGACTCTGTTGGCCACAGCCGTTATCTTCTGGCACTAGAAGGTCTTGCTGAGCCTGCTGTAGAGCCTGCAGCTTGACCCCAGGTGTGCACAGGGGAAGGAGGGGCAGCCTCACTAACTCTGTGCCTGTTTTGCAGATGGTGTGTGGGTTCCTGCAGAAAGCCAGCGAGAAGCTGACCAGTTCTGAGAGCTCGGAGTTTGCCAGGTAACACCAGGGGTTGATACTGATGGGTTAATCTGCTGGCTCCCTCCCACTGAGCGGCATTTGAGCTGTCTCCTGTAGGATACATCATTCCCATGAATTAAACAGGGTTCCTAGCCAGAGTCCTAATCTTGGTTGGGGAGCATTGATGTCCCTGTAGCTATCTCCCTCCTTATCCCTTTGTGCTGCAGGCTCTCCATCCTGGACCTGGTGGTGGCAATGTCTCCCTATGCCGACGAGCAAGCCCTGGGTTCCCTGTACCGGACAATCCAGCCTTCCCTGCAGGTCGGTCTGCTCCCAACCCCAGCAGCACAGCAGGACATCTCACTGTGCCAAGGGACACTCTGACAGCAGTGTCACCACTTGTCCCTGCAGAGCAAGGAACACAGCATGCAGAAAAAGGCATACCGTGTGCTGGAGGAAGTGTGTGCTGCCTCGCATGCCCCCTGCCAAGCCTTTGTCCACTCACACCTGGAAGAGCTGCAGGCAGTGCTGCTGGATTCGCTAAAGAGCGCAGCGTCCCCAGCCAAGAGAGTAAGAGCGAGGGCTGCTGTGATGAGGGGACAAGGCTGTGTCCCTGCATCTGACTGTGCTGGGCTCTTTCTCTCCGCAGCCCCGGCTGAAGTGTCTGTTCCACATTGTGAAGCAGCTCTCAGCCAAGCATGAGCCTTTTGTCACCGCCCTGATCCCAGAGGTGAGTGTGGGACGCGGGTGCACCCTCAGGGGTGGCCACGGGACTGTGACATGCTTTGTGCCTCCAGGTCATCCTGTGCACCAAGGAGGTGTCGGTGGGAGCCCGCAAGAGTGCCTTCATGCTGCTGGCAGAGATGGGGCTTGCCTTCATCCGCTTCGGGCCCACTCCCCAAGGTGAGCAGCTGTTGCTCAGCCCCAACACTGCTCTCATCCAGGGAGTCAGGCCTACGCCTGCCCCATGTCCTGAGCTGTCCCCTCTTGCAGAGGCTATGGAGCGGTTCCTGTTCTTGGTCTGCGCGGGGCTGACGGGCTCAGTTACCATGATCAGCTGCACGGTGCTGGCACTCACATGCCTGTTCTTTGAGTTCAAAGGTGAGCGGGGGCTGCAGGGACAGAATGTGGGGCACAGCACTGCCAGCCAGCAGGACAGGGCTGTGCCTAGCAGCACACACTGAGTGCTGCTGCATTGCAGATCACATGGAGCAGAGCGTGGTGGAGCAGCTGCTGCAGAACATCTGTCTGTTGCTGGGCTCTCGCACACGTGACGTGGTGAAGGCAGCCCTGGGCTTCCTCAAGGTCGTGCTGCTGCTGGTTGACACCACACTGCTGGCCAAGCACGTCCAGACCATGGTGAGAGCACAGCATAGGGGTGGCAGGGCTCAGCTGCGCTGCCGTGGGATAGGTGTGAGGGGTACAGGGGTGCTCTGATCTCAGAGGCCTGTCTGTGCTGGCAGCTGGAGGCCATAGGCAGCCTTTCAGATGACATGAGGCGCCACTTCCGCATGAAGCTGAGAAACCTCTTCACCAAATTTATCCGCAAATTTGGGTGAGCTGGGGCTGCTGGGAGCAGTGCTGGGCACTGCGGGAGTTCCTGCGCCACAGGAACTGATCACTTTTTGTCCTCCTAGCTTCGAGCTGGTGCAGGGGCTGCTGCCAGCTGAGTTCCACAAGGTTCTGGTGAACATCCGCAAGGCCGAAGCCCGCAGCCGTAAGCAGCGTGCCCTGAGGCAAGCAGCTGCAGAGACGGAGGAGGAGGAGGCACCGGCTCAGCCCAGAGGAGACAGGTAGAGATGGGCTGGGGTGGAGCCTCAGCAGAGGGCCTGGTGCTGGATCTGCTTGGCTGATGCCTGTAGAGATGCTGAGGACATCACTGGCATTGGCATATGGTACTGTGGGCAGGCTGGGGCTTGCATCTCTGCCTTGCTCTCTCCGCATCATGCTCTCTGCCTTGTGCCCAGCATGGAGGAGATCTTGGCAGACTCAGATGAGGAAGAGGAGGAAGAGGAGGAACAGCGGCGGGGCAAGGTGCGGAAGAAGCAGGCACGGCAGAAGGGCCAGGCATGGCTGAAAGAAGGGGAAGAGGACGAGCCTCTCAACTTCCTGGACCCCAATGTGTCCCAGCGAGTGCTGGGTGAGCAACAGAGCCTTTGTGGTGGGGTACAGCTGACTGGGGAGAGGGTCCTTCCCCAGGCCCTGACCCATCTGTGTGTGTAGCCACCGAGCCAGGTTTGAAGAGGTCCAGAGGAGTGAAGCATGACTTCCAGGTGTCTGAGGATGGGCGCCTGATCATCCACGATGAGGAGGAGGAGGCGGACAATGATGAAGCCAAAGGTACTGCCTGGCTGGACTTGCTTTGGCACTTAGTATGGTTTTCTTCCTGCCCACCTGTATGTGGAAACTTGGGGGATTGCGGGTGGAAGTGGCAGGCATTGATGTGGTTGTGTCACGGTGCACAGTGCTTTGCCAGGGTCAGCTTGGTGGGGGCACCCTGTCCTAGAGGCTGGCACGGTGCTAGGGATCTCTGTGCCAGCATCTTGCACTGACTCCCTTGTCCTGTGCCTCAGGAGCAGACGAGGAGATGGCAGATGTGCTGCAAGAAGTGGGCCTTCGCAGTGTGAGTACAGGGCGCAGGGGAAACACGGGATGCCTGAGCTGTGTCTCTGCCTGGGAGCTGCTTGGAGTGGGGCAGGAGGCAGCAGTGGGGACAGAGGACGTGTGGTGGGTGTGGAAGGTCTCTGGGCTCTGTGGGAGGAAGCAGGAGGTCACAGGGCCATGGAAGGACAGCTCTGTAAGGACAAGCTAGCTGCAGGGATCCCACATCTTTCTTCTGCAGAAGAAAAGCCAGAAGCGTCGGTTCAGAGAGGAGCCAGATGATGATGAACCCGAGACTGGGACCTACTCTCAGTACAGAGGTAATTGCATATCATGTCTGTGCCCACTCTGCAGGTGCCAGAACAGGCTGGGCTGCTCCAAGGCAGCTGGCTCTGAGTTCTTTGCTTCTGTAAAGTTATCACACTTCTGTGCTGCTCTCCTGTCCTCACACCTAAGAGCTGGAGGCAGAAACAGGAACAGCTCCCACAGCCCTGGTCCCTCCCAGTATGGAAGCTGGGGAGGAGGAGCCTGGCCCTGGCACCCCTTTCCAACACACACTCTTTTCCAGCTGGAGGCTCTGGGATCCACCGGCCACTGGACAAGAAGCCAGCCTTTGGTGCAGAGTACAGATCCAAGGTGAGGGCCCCAGAGGTGGCAGGGCTTGGGGGGGAGATGTTCTGGCTCAGCTGGGGTGAGATTTCTGCTGGTCTGGGGGCAAGGAGGCGCTGGGGGGCATCTGTGCTCCAAAATAAGTTAACCAATGCACAGTACTTGTTAATATTTCCAGCCTGCCTGGCAGTTCCTGCTCACCACTCACACCACATGCTTAGTGCTGCAGCATTACTTGGGTGGGAGATCAGGCCTGGGAGCCCCATGCTCAGCTGGCACTCCACTGCAGTCTTTGGTGTGACTGTGTACCAGGGCTGTCCAGAATGGGACATCTCCCTTTGTGTTGCATCTTCTCCCATGTTGGTATCTCCTACAGAAAGGCAAAGGTGATGTGAAGAAGAAGGGCCAGCTCGACCCCTATGCCTACATCCCCCTGAACAGAGCTAAACTCAACAAAAGGTGGGACTGAGCAGGAAGGGCATGGGGTAGGGAACAGGGATATCCTGGGTCTGATCCTCTCGTTGTTACCATTTTTTGTGGTCTGAGAGCTCCCTGCCAGCCTCTGTGCTGCTCCTCGCAGCCACCTTGCAACAGGCCTGTGCAGGGGCTGGCTGTGCCCCGTACCCACACTAACCTATCTGCCTGCTCCTTCCTCCCTCCAGGAAGCAGGCAAAAATGCAGGGCCAGTTCAAGGGCCTGATGAAGGGTGCCCAGCGCGGGGCCAAGGCTGGCCGCAAGAACCGGCCGAAGGACCGTCGCCCTTGAGGAGCTGTGGATGCTCTGTGTGCCTGCCTGAGGACTGGTGATAACTTGAGGCATGCAGGCACTGAGGGACAGGGACTTTGTGAGTGCAGGCTCCCGAGGAAGCTACCCCTGTAGACTTCTGGCCCAAGCCCTGTCCTCCTGTGCCTAAAAGAAGGTGCTGGGGTGACTGCTGCAGGTGTGCACGCGTGTGTGTGAGAGAGAGAATACATAACATGTAGTGAGCTCTATATTGACAAATACCTCCTGTTAATATCCAGCCTGGAGTCCTCCTTTCTTTCCTACAAACACCACACACAGCATGTCCCCTGTGGTGCAGCAGGTCCTGGGATGGAGGGGCTGGAGCAGGAGCCCTCTGTGCTGTCTGTCGTGTGGCTGTCACTGGTTCCGCATCTGCTTTACCCATCTCAGTCATGGCTAACTGCAAGGCAGGAAGAGTTGCTGCAATGTTTTTTCTAATTAGCTGAAAAACTGCTGCTGCTAACCTTTCTGTCTGGGCTTTTCTCTTACCTGGGAGAGCTGAGACGAGGCCTTTGCTCTGACCACCTCCCAGCAGCACAAGTAATCCTGCATCTTTAACTGCCCAGGTGTAGGATGAACAGCTGTTTTCACCCAGTTACTTCTGCTCTGAGCCCAAAAGATGGTGTTTGGCCAAAGCACGCTGAAGAAAAGAATGGAGCTGAGGGCAGCAAATAGAGGATACTGGTCCCGTGGCTCACATTGCAAAGGGCATGTATTTGTGAACATATCTTCCTTCCTCTTTTGTATTAAAAAGCCTTTAGTCCTTTGTCATTTCCTATCATGGTAGCTTACATGCTGGAATTGCAACGCTTTTCAGTCTCCTAATAAGCTAAACGGATTGTGCTTGTTCAGCCTCTTACTGCAGGCTGCTTTCTGTAGGCTGCAAATCCAGTTTGTGGCTTTCTTCTCTGCTTCTTTTTGTTTGGTTGTTTTCTTTTTTTTTTCCAAGATCCCTTTAAAAGCCTGGGGGTAAGGAGGAGCTGTTGTACTGGATTGCTGCGCCTTGGCTGGAGAACTGTCCCCATCCTACACTCTCTAGGACTCTCTCTTGGACCTCTGAGCCACGGAGGTGCCCAAGTGCTGCTTCTCTGATCCTGCCAGAAGGCAGCCTGCAGCCTTGTCTCACAGGACAGGCAGCTCCAGCAGTACCTCCTGCCTATGTTCAGCCAGCAGGAGCCAGGTGGCAGCAGCTAAAGCCCCATTGCCGGGCCCTGATGCCCTTCATCCCCTGAGGGCAGGACACAGAAAAAGTGTGATCGCTTTCCAAGTGAGCCAACACCTGTAACCTGCATCTGTGGGCCCATCAGAGCTATGTATCTTTATGTTTTTTCTTCTCTCCTTGGAGACAAGGCCTGGAGAAGGTTGTTGCTGATTCATTTAAAAGCTCCAGATTACTCTCTGTATTGTTCCTCATTTGCATGTTGTTGCTTAAATTAGTGCATGCCTGCGTGGAGCAGAAGAGTTTCATTAGCACAGAGGATGCTGTTGCCTGAGCCGGTGTCCAGAGAACAGATTCTTCCACAACATCTTGTTAATCAGCTAATTAATCATGTAACGCAATAGAAACCCTTGGAGGGGAAACGTCATCTTGCCCAGGGAGGCTGGCTCCAAGTCAAGGAGCTCCCCACCAGCAGCTGTCCCTGACAGTGAGCAGAGCTCTGTGTCCGGGTCCCACAGGAGCCCTGCTATGGGGCAGGGCAAGGGGTGATGTGAGGTCCTACCTCCCGCAGATGCCAGCCACAAATATTTTGCAGTTACCCGCAGAGAAGCCCAAAACGGCACTGGAGAGAGGCTTCGCTTTCAGTGCATGAGCCAGGAGGTGGCTGGAAGTAGTTTCTTCATGCAGCACTCCCTTCAGCTGTGCAGATCCCCTCCACGGGATGCAGCCGGCACCCACAGCGTGCCTGTGCATGTTCAGCTTCTGTGATCAGAAACACCCCGAGCCTTAGGGCTTGACATCGACAGAAGGCGGAAAGCGCCGTTTCCTTACCCCTGAAGCCAATTGAGAGGGACAAATGGCCCTCGTGGGCGGCCCTCGTGGGCTGCCCTCGTGCAGGACGGCAGCATCACCTCTGAGCACTGCACAACGCCTCTGGGGCTCCTCCCTGGTGTGCCCGGGCAGGAGAGGCGAGCGGGGCGCACACCAGGGGCTGAGGGAAGCCGCGATCTGGCCCTCAGCAAGGTGCAGCGATGGGAAGCCCCCTCCTGGGGGCGGCATTGCAAGCAGAACCGCCGTGTTCCCGCTGATTGGCAGCGAGATAATGAAGTGCGGGGGCTCAGGATGCCAAGGGACCACTCCAGCTGAAATCCAGGCAATTACAAAAACTGCCAGATTAATTTCCAGCCTCCTCAGCACTCTGATCTACACCTTTGCTCGTTCTATCTAAAATGCCTTCTCTCTTTTCCTTGGTCTCTTCCCGAGCACTGCGTACAAGCCCCCCTTGTAGAAAGCTTTCAGGGGCGCTGGGACTGACCGAGGGCAAGGTGGCAGTTTCCACGCACGAAGAAAAGCGTCTGCCTCAGTGCCCTCCTCTTCCCCGAACTCCTACCCGGAGCCGTGAGGAACCCCCGTGTCCCGGGGCCTAAGCCGAGGCTCAGCGCGGCCGCCCCCGCCTACAACTCCCAGAGTGCCCCGCGCAGGGGGGTGTGCGTCCGTTTCCCTCCGCGGGGATCGGCCGTTGTCCGTTCGAACCGACCAATGGCAGCGAGGCGGCTGCGCCTCCAGCCAATAGAGACGGGCAGGTCGGGAGGGGCGGGACCGCGGAGTGGCTCGGAGGGCCAATGGGGAGGCGGGGCGGCAGGTATGAGATGGCGGCGGGAGCGCCGGCGGCCGGTGCCCGGCGGGGCGGCAGGTAGGAGCGGTGCGCCGCTGGGACGCGGTGCGCGTTCTCCTGTGGTGCGGTAGCGGCCTGGAGCCGGGGGGTGGTGTGCCCGGGCCTGAGCGGCGGCGGGGAGGGCAACGCAGCGCAGCCCGCAGCCCAGCCCGCAGCCCAGCCCGCACTGCCGCATTGCGGGCCGTCATCGGCGCGGTGTGCCGCAGCGCTCGGTTTCGGGAGGAGAAACAGCCGTAATTGCCACGAGTTTCCTCGCGAGCTCTTTTCCCGAAGCTGTCGATAGCGGAGAAAGCGATCAGCTGCTTCGGTAATTGCCTGCCGGCTGGCTTAGCAAAACCGTGCGCCTTTGCGTTCGGCCGGTAAAGCTCTACTTCGCCGAGGCCGGGCAGAGCCCTCCTTCCGTGCGGCGGTGCGGAGCTGCCTCAGCTCCCGGGGCAGCGCTGCGGCTCGGGCCGGGACACCCGTCCCTGCCCGACTCCTCCTCGCGGCCCCCGTCCCTCTCGCCCGCAGCCCGCGGTGCCGCTGGGTGCCTCCCTGCCCCGCTCTGCGCTTGCCTGCCCGCGGGGTCTTGGGGAAAACCCTCGGCTCCGGTCGGCAAAAATAAAACGGAACAATCGCAGAATGGTTGGGTTGGGAGGGATCTCGAAGGTCATCCGGTTCCGACCCCCAGCTGCAGGCAGGGGTGCTGACCGCTGCAACAGGCTCTAGATCTGGGCCCTATCCAACCTGGCCTTGAATACGGCTTGGCAGGCGGGATGCTTTGGCTGCTGGGAAGCGGCTGCCCTGGTCCCGCTGCCCCGCCAGCAGCCCCCGGCCCCACTCGTTGTGCACAGCCCCGTGCCACCCGTGCACGCAAGCTGCGTTTTCTCTAATTCTCTGTCTGCAGTGTGACCTGATTGTTTTCCACGTCCGTCCTCGCCCTCCTTTTTAATAGTGTCTCCAGAAAAGCTGGCAAGTTCAGTTCTATCAGTCATGCTGACTGATAGCGCTGCCTCTCCTCTTGGGATTCCTCCTCTTTTCTGTCCCTCCAGCATTCATTTCAGCGTCAGCTCGCAGCCCTCTGAAGGCAGGGGATTGCCTTTGTTCTGTGTTTGTACAGCACGGAGCACAGCGGAGTCCCCAGCTGTGACTGAGGTTCCCAGTGCCACAGTGATAAAAGTGAATAGAGCAGTAATGAGGAGAGGCAGCTGCTGCCGTCTAAAAGGTTCAATTTTGGTGCTGGTTTCTGTGCAATTATGACTGGATCTAAGGCTGCTCCTTTATAGCTGCTTTGTATAAAGGTTTACGTTAAAATAAATATATTTACCAACTTTACGTTGCACTTAAAGTCATGAAAATTGCAGCAGCATTGCTATGTGTTTAGACTGCGTTAAGGCAAATGTATGAACCTACAAATCCTTCATGCAGAAGTACCAGGTTTCTGGCAGTAGCCGTGTTCCTGTGTGCTCACAGAGCGTCAGACAGGATCTGAAGCTATCGCATGCTGCAGGATCAGCTGGAACAGCAGTGGTGACACAGGACGGGCTCCGTGAGCAGCTCTGCAGTGATTCAGCAGCCCCAAGGTGCCTTTCAGTCCACCTCCCTTAGCACCAGAAGGCGCCTGGGTGCTCTGATGTGCCGCAGGCTGATTGAAGCATGGCTTTGTTGACTTTACAGTATTCTGGTGGATTGTCTGAAAAACTCCGTAAACGAATTCGCTGGGGTCTAAGTTGAAACATTTCACGTTGAAATGCAAAATTCTCAGTATTTCGTGTACATCAAGCCGCCTTGCTGCCACAGTCTGGCTTGCCACCAGTAACGTTTTCCATTTTCAGTTTGTTCCAAGCCCACTTTCCCCCTTTTGCAGCCCTTTATCATCCCAGATAGGTCTGTCTCCAGGTTCGCATCACGTGTGTGCAGCCGATGTTGCCGAGGTCTGCTCAAGTCTTTTGCTGAGACAGAATTTGAATTCATAGATGATAGCGGGGATTTGGATATCCAATTTATCCAATGCCCAAAAGATGGCCGAGTGCTGCATTAGTTCCAGGTTGTCCAGCACAGGCTGCTATCACATAATAGCAGCTTTGTTCCCCAGCTCCCTGCTGTTTAAATTGTATATTATTATCTGATTCCCATAGCCAAAAGGCTGAATCACTCCATGTCATCTGTTTAGCTGTGAAGAAAGCAAAGCAACAATTAAAAAAGGCAGTTTTTATTACGGCTCACTAGGATGAAGCCTAGAAACAGTGGTCAAGGCTTGGCACTCACTGTGCTATGTGCTCTGCGCTCATCACAAAAGGACTCTCTTTGCCCTTAAAGACCTCATGAGTATAACCCTCGGCAAAAATCGCTGCGTGTTTTTCTTGACATTTTTCAGAGGCAAATCAGTCACCCTATAGGGAGTTACTGTGCTAAATCTGAGGGCTGAATGTGATCTTTGTGATGCTGTCTTACAAGAATGTCAGTCCGAAGTATAGTCCTCAAAACAACCTTAACAGTGAAGTCACTTCTCATGCCTCTGCAGCCCATTCCCACCAGAGTTCTTTTAATTTTATTATTTTTTTTTTTACTCTAGGAAATAATTTGTCTTCTAGTCCTTCTGTACTTAAAATTATTTCACATCATTCCACTCTGGGCCTTTCATCTCTTTGCAAAATATGGGATGGCTCCTATCTGGCTCTGGAATACTGCCTTCAGACGCCCTCATTAATTGATTCCTTGCTCTGGCACAGTGTGGGGACGATGCTCCTTCTCTCTCCCCAGGGAAACACGAGCCCAAGCGCATCCATCCCGTCTCCCTTTGTGCTTAGCCAGGCACAGAATCCCTGTGTTTTGTGTTCCCCAGCAGTGTCTGCTTATCGCTCCACGCTCAGTGCTCACTGCTTGCCTGGCTGTTCCTCAGTCGAAAGATTTTGTTATTATACGGGGAGATTTTCTTCCATTATCTGCCTTATTTTCAAAAGCTCTTTAATCCTTTTTCTCCTGCCCGGTAAGACTCGCCTGCCGCAGTGTGACTGAGGCATTAGCTTTCCCGTGACAACATCCGAAGTGCAAAAAGTGACACTGGGGCTGGATTCTGCCCGCTGAATTAGATGCATCGGGCTGCCCTGAAATCTGCAGCTTCCAACACTTCCACTTTCCCAGCTAGAAAAACGCAGTTCGTTTCTTGCCCCAGAGGTGCCTCATCCTTCTTTCTTGGCTTATTTGTGTTCTCCTTATGCTCTATTTCATGCTGCTGGAATCTGCCTCTGCCTTTGCGTGTACGGACTTGCAGCTTTTACAGATTTTTTGAATTGTTCTGAAGCAGCCAGGTCTCACCCATCTGAGCACAACTTGCTTCCACGTGCGCTGATTTCCTGCTCACGCCCCAGGTGCAGTCACCAGGTTGTGCCGGTTAAAATCTCACTTTTGTCCTCGTTTCCAAGGCATTTCCCCCGTTTGGATCTAGTTACCTTAGGGATTAATTGATCCATCATGATTTTGACCTCCTGCACCATCCACTCCCCATGAAATGATGGGGCTGTCATGCCTGGAGCAAGAACGCTGTGTGTGACAGACAGCTTTCTTTGTGGCTTGGCTGGGATCACAGGCTTTGCTCCTGAAAGATACCAGAATGGCACGAAGCTCAGCACAATATAGGGCTGATTTTTTTTAATCTGCTGTCTTAATCACAACCCTATTAGTACAAGGTTTTATTATTCATTGGGATTTGACTTTATTCATGGGATCAGAGAGGAAGCCATTTGGTCCTTTATTGTATTGTCTTTTGATGTGTCATAAAGCAATCTGAGATTGCAACGTATAAAAATGTAGCTCTACTTGCAAGTAAGGAAAAAAACCAGCAATAAACTAACTAAATGTTTGTCTCCCCTTTGCTGCTGTTACATAAAATGGGTGTAGGCAGGGCACATCCATCTTCCTTTTCTAACGGGAAAACGGCAGATGGGGCACATGGCTTTTTCTGAAGGTTATAGCGTGTGCAGCAGTGGGGATTGGCAGGGTTATTGTGTGTGAAGCCAGTGGGGGCTTTCTCTTTGCTCAGAAATAGGGGTTAGCCTCCCATTTCCATTTTGATTAGCAATAACGGTACAAAGGCAAATTTTCAGCGCCGGGAAGAGCTGCTAATAAAGTGACCTCCTGGAATTGAGCGGCTCGTTGAAGGGCCGTGCCACTATTGGAGCACACAGGGCTGCTCCCAGCTGCTGGGGGATGAATCCGGAGGGACGTGGAATGGGGAGCCCGGAGCGGAGGCACAGCAGCTGTGGCAACGGGCAGTGGCCTTCCAGCTCACGGAGCCTTTGGAGGGGTGCACAAGTGTGAAGGCAGCGGTGTGGAGAGCTCCGAGCGCGGCTGCTGGGCTGCATGGCGCAGGGACTTGGTGGCTGTCCCGCCGGCGCTGTGACATCAGTTGTGCTTGGATGCTGTTGGGAATGCGTTTGCATGGCTTTCCTCATGGCAAACACAGGGTAGATTCGGGGCTGTTTTGTGGGTTCCTCTTAGATGCAGGTGGAGAGCACTTAATACCACGCTGCTCCTAATTCAAAACCCCGGTTTCTATGTAGGAGTTATTTGCCGTTAAACTCCAGCTACGCAGCCTTTGGCAAGAGACATGAATCAATTTGTCCAGCTTTTCTTTTCTGTTTTGTCTCTGTGTGAAGGCTGATGCCCAGTGTGTGCCAAGGGGGCCTTTCAGCCCCAATAATGCGCCCTTGTGTCTCGTAGCATGCGTGGGATTTGCATAGGCTGTGCTGGGACAGGCAGGTTTCTTTTGTTGCTGGAAACAAGGAGCAAGTTCTTTCCCCTGTCTCTGCTTCCTAATGCCTCTCCAAAAGCTCTCAGCACTCATGTAAGAAATTTAATTTTTTTCTATTTATTTTTGCATTAAATGTTGTTAAACTTGATGCAGCTCTAACACCGTCTGTGCAGCGAACTCACGTCAGTCAGTTCTAGCTGACAAAATTGTTTAATTTCCTTTCTCTGAATCTAGATATCCGATTGTCAGAAAGAGCAGATAATCTGTGATGCTTGATGTAACTGCTGCAAAGTATTTGCATATCTTCTCTGTGGGGAAACAAAACTGCTAGTGAGTGAATAACAGCGCACGGATCATTGCAGGCAGGGTCACTGGGCCCATACACTCACTATTAACCCTTCTCAGGATCTGCATTGCCACAGAATGAGTTGTCATGGGTTTCAGGCAAAGGGCTTGCTCTGCATTATGGGCAGAGCTGGCACTTGCTCGCGCATTGCAGCCCTGCGTGATGAAATGCGAATGTGATCAGGTCGATGGGTAGTTGCTTTCTGGCAGCGGATATTGAGTCGTTGCATCTCGGTCTTGATTTATGACAGATAACGAACTACCGAAAAACACACTGGGAGGTACTCGGGGAAATATGGCCCCCATTTGGAGCCAGCAGCATGCTCTCCGGGCCACTGAGCAACGCAGCTGGGAATCTTTAAGAGCTTTCTAAAATTTTTGTTGGCTTGGCAGATTGCCCTACGTCTGCCTCGCAGACCTTCCTCCTCGCATCCCCTTGAAGGAGCCTGACATCCACAGGGAACGGTGGTAAGGAGACAGGGCTTTGTGGGGGTTCTCACGGTGCAAGTGTCGCTGAGCGCCTGGTTCCCTGTGATTGCAATGAGCACCCTGCTCCCTGTGCAGCCTGTCCCAGCTCTCCTGCTCTGATCTCACTCCCTGGAAATCACACCAAGACGGTGTTTCAGGTCTCAGCCTTACAGCAGCCCCTTGGATAACTGTTAGGTCCAGAGGGCTGCAGACGCCTTCCCTTCTGGAGGCAGGTGTGCAGAGCGGTGAGCCCAGCTGTGGTCGGAGCACAGTGCCAAGGGCTCTGTTCAGGAGGCTCTGGTCTTTAGGGGAGCGTGCTTTGCAGCAGGAACCTCTAGGACTGATGTGATCCCTGCTGTATGTGCTCATTGTTCCTGTTACCTGCGTGCTTAGCAGCTGCTGGTGGAAAACAGTGTCCAGTGGGAGCTCACAGCTGAGGGGGAATGTTGAAACAGTGGAAAGCGTTGTACGGGAGCCCAAGAATGATTAAAGGACTGGAAAATGTCACACAGTGAAAGCAGTCAGTGTGTGTGAGCTGGGTGAGTAGGCAGCCTCTGCCCAGAGCCATGGAAGAGCTGGCACACCAACTTGCAGAGCCAGACTCATGCTTTAGAGCAAAGTACGACATCTCAGTGGCTTGTGACTGGAGAATAATGACACTAATTCTTGGTTTTAGGTAAAAGAGGGGCCTGGCCTTTGGGCCTGACTTCAGAATGTGTGAGTCTTTGGGACAGAGGTGGGAAGACAGGAATGAAAGACCTAGAGGTAGATGGAAATGGGGGTAAGCTTCAGCATGAACATGGTTAAGAGTGCTGATTAAACTGGGATCTCTTTGATAACTGTTTCTTTTTAGATGTGGGAAATGTAATTTACCTAAGCTCTGCTAGGGCTACGTATGTTATCTATAACCCTCGCTAGAGCAGTGTCCCACATGCATCCTTTTCCCATGTGGCTTTTCTGCCACGTGAAAAGCTATCCAACTGGAAAAAGTCCACGTCAACAGAGAACTGGGAGGTCAGATGAAGGACAGACTGAAGAAGAGGCAAGACCTGGATGAGCCAAAAGGAAATCTACCAGAAGGAAGGTTGCTAAGAGTTCCTCAAGGACTGATCTTGAGCGATTTGCGCTAATCCTGATAGGTTCACGCTCACTCCAGATTCAGAGCCGGGCAGTTCTTGTAGGTGGCAGAGAGCAGTAACCAAAGAACTGGCAGCTTGATGGTGGAACAGTGATGAGAACTGATGAGTGCAAGCTGTCCATGAAAACATTTTGATTGGGATTTAGACTTTTGGGCCACTAGGATTGAATTTCTCAGGAGGAAAGGAGACAGGACCAATCTTATTTATGACTCAGAGTGGAAAGTTACCGTAAAATATTGGATGTCGTAGCCGCCTGAGTGAGGACAATGTGGATGCAGTGACAGTTTCTTTAGCTGGGTGTTGTCATGTGTTGCGTATTTTACCATCACACTCTGGAGTGTGCTAGTCATGGGCTGTGTTGTGCAAACAGGCCAGAAATGTTTTTGCTCCAAAGGGAAATGTATCTGTGCTGTATGCTCACCAAAGGCCGACAGTGCTGTCGGTGTAGACTGGTGGCTCCTGTGTCAGCAGATGTCTCCTTCAGGGCACACCAGCTGGCTGTAAAAAAGCAATGAGAAGTTACTTTATTTTTTTCCTCCCCTTTTTTCCAGCGATGCCATCTGCAATCTTGTCATCTGCAATGACTCCTCCCTGCGCAGCCAGCCCATCATCTTCAATCCCGACTTCTTTGTGGAAAAGCTGCGCCATGAAAAACCAGAGGTGTTCACGGAGCTGGTTGTCAGCAACATCACCAGGCTCATCGACCTGCCTGGGGCTGAGCTGGCCCAGCTCATGGGAGAGGAGGACCCGAAGCTGCCCGGGGCAAACAGCACAGCCTCTGGGTTTTTTCGTTCCCTGATGTCTTTGAAACGCAAGGGTGAGTATGGGTTCTTAACATACGTGCCAAGTTGACCTTGTCTTTGCATGCAGCATGCTTGATTTTGTCCGTGGTAGTTCATGCTCTGTTTTCCTTAGTTTGTTAGATTTCTTCTTTAGTGATGGAGCATTAATAAAGACCACAGACATCAGGCTCTGTGAAAAACAGTAATGCCCAGGTTTTCCAGGCTACTGACTTCACTCAGTGCCCACCTTCTCCTCCACTTTCTATACCAGCTGTCCTGAAGGCCTTGTCTGTGCAGCTCAGAGATCTGTACGACAGGGAAGCGCCTCACTTCCAAATACCAGTGCAGCTCTGATCCATGTCCTGGTCCCAGTGACGAAGCTCTGCTTACTTACTACTCAAGATCAGTTTCAGCTGGAGGAGATCACGTATTCTTCTGAGGCAAGCACTCAGGTGGAGCTTTCTTCTGGAGTTATGAAACAGTGGTCTCTGCCTGCTCCTCAGAAGTCTGAGCTTTGCTTTTCAGCACAGATGTGTTCAGATCTTCTCCTCTTCACTGGCTCACAGTACCCCTCAGTTTTGTTATATCTTGACAGGTGTTCTGTGTGCCATCTCCCACCTCTGCCCACACTCGGGGGGGATACTGATTCTCCTTCAGAAGTTCAGTTTCTCATCTAGATAAACTACCTCCATCTGGGCACCTCTCGCATCCTTCTGTCTGCCATGGTTTACTAGTTAGACCAGCTGTCTGCTGGCAGAGAAGCTGTGGGTAGCTGCCTCCAAACGCTGGCAGCCTGGAACTGAACACTTCTAATTCCTTTGAGCAATTCTGGTCTTGGGAGCATCTCTGAGAACATAACCTAAGCTTCCACCTTGTTTTATACGGACGCTGCTCAGGCTGGTTTTTCTGGTGCTGACTCCTGCCCTCCATTTCTGGTTCCAGTGGGAATGCCAGCAGATGTGCTCTCCCTGGGGTGGACAGCACTGCAGGGGGAAAATCAAGTACTGCAAATCAAGTACTTCAGATCTTTTATTGAGAATTAGCCTATTGCTGTGATTTACCCTGCTGCTCCATAATAACAGCTCTTCACACTGCCCTCAGAATGTAGTTGCACTGTGCTCACGCCTGTGCTACCCCTGCCTCTGCTCCAGGAGAGCAGCACGACACCTTACATTTAGATATTTGTTATTTGGCAAACAGGAGCAAGCGAGTAACTGAGTTTAAACATTTTTCTTATCATGTATGGAAACTTCCCTGTTCTTGTCAAAACCTTCTAGTGGGGGCTTGTGAGTCTTCTCCATCTTCTCCAGCCCGTTTTTTTTTTTTTTTTAATGATCTGTACTCTGCTGCAGCACTGCTGTTACCTTCTTTCAGACCTGACATCTCCCTTCCAGCCACTCCTTCCCCCATTCAGTGTTTCCATGGCCATGTGTCTCACTACAGCTACAGTTAGCAGATGTTTCCAAGTCTGCTGGCTCTGCTCCCAGGCTGCAATGGCAGTGTCTCCCTGCATTGACAGGCACTGTCTGTGAACTCCTTGGCCAAACTCAGAGAAAAAGGGAGTTTGTGCTTACAGAGAAAATCAATTTCATGTATTGTCTGTTTCATCTTTGAGCCATCGTTTGTTTTATTTCATGTTACAGACCAGCAAGAACAAACAGGTTTTATTTCTTCAAAGTCAGAGGCCAAGAACCATACTACTCTGAGCTGATCAAACTGCAAATACTGCAACTTCTTTGGTCATCAGGAAACTCAATCTCATGCTGCTGCTTACTTTCAGAAGTCATAGCACCAGAACATCTAAGCCTTTGTAACTCAGCATCCATTCTCCCAACACTTCTTTCAAGTTTCTTTGAGAATCAAATTCTCATTCAGATATCAGCTTCTGACTTCAAAAGTAAATCGAATCTGTCAGGCATGTCTCAAGATGATGTATTTTCCTCTCCTTTTCCTGACCACTACTGATTCTATCTGCTGAATGTTTAATGAGTTTAGTTTTCTTCAAGGACAAGAATCTTTTGCCAATCACTCTCTCCCTTTGCTCTCAGGCCTTTCAAATCTTACGTGTGGATCAAGAGGTCACATTGTCCTCCTTTCTCCTGCAAGACTGAAGCGTATGCTTTATCAGAGGGAGGTCAGATAGTTCTTGATTTAACAGAAGGCTGGAGTTCCCGGTGGCTTACCATTTCAGAAGTTGTGGAAGAAAGTGAAACATTCTTCAGGTGGAATAAATGTAGTGGTGCAGGAAGGCTGCTAGAGAAGCACACAGTGTTTGCCAGGTCTTTCCCACGTGCTGCGAACATCAACACCACAGAACAGTAAGACTTGTAATGGAGCAGCCCAAAAGCTAGTGAAATTACTCTGTGCTATGAGGGGAAAAAAGAAACAAGACAAAGCTTGTGGGGAGAGATAACTTTTGTCAGACCAAGCGACGCGTTGCTTTTCTCACTTGGCTATCATGCCTTCTCCCCCACTAGTACGTGTTCCCCTCTCCTGTAATCTCATATCTACGCTTCCTCCTGCTCTGCTCCCTGTCAAGCCATGGTGAGGCTTAACTTGGGCATTTCTTCCCAGGTGTGGAGTGTGCCGTTTTGGTGGGCACCAGGGCAGTCTGGGCTGTCGCATCTACCTTTCCCACTCTGCTATTCCCGTAGGGTTCAGACTAACAGATGATATGCCCTTTAATACTGAAGCATCTGTTCTGGTGTTGTTTCTTTTCAGGAGCTAGAGAATGTTTGCCTTAGCTGATAAAAACTAATTAAGCTGAGGTAAGAAGCAGGATGATGAAGCCCTTGTAAGTACAGCATGGTGAGAGGAAGTGACTTATTTGGGAGTGTTTGTGAGATAATATCTGTGTGTGTGTGAGGGGTCCCTGTGACCTCCACTCATAGTATTTTGGGTCACTGTTTTTGCATTCTGAGATCCTGTTCTGTGGGACCGTGCCTCTCTCTGACCGTGCCTCTCTCTGACTGTTGTGCTCTGAGCTGCTTGAACGCGTTACCTTTTGTTCTGCAGAGAAAGGAGTGGTGTTTGGCTCCCCACTGACTGAAGAAGGCATCGCACAGGTCTCACAGTTAATTGAGTATCTGCACAAAAGTAAGTGCTTCTGTCTTTTTCTTCTATTCCAAGGGGTGTCTGTGTGGCCCGCCTCAGATCTCTGTGGTGCGGGCAGGGGGGAGAGCAGAGTTCTCCATCAGCAGGATTTGGGGTCAGAACTAGGTGACTGTTCCCCAGGATTGCCTAGCTGATACGTTGATCTCTTTCCCCTGTGCACATACTCTTTTTGCTTATGGGAGTCAGCTTGAAGTCATGGCTTTGAATGCAGCTCCCTGAGGTTTGCTGTCAAGCTCTGCAAAGAGTACTGCTTTGGTAAGAAAATGGGAATCAGCCTCTGAATAATTGGTGGCCTTTTTTTTTTCCTCCCCTCCATTGAACAGATCTACGAGCAGAAGGTTTGTTTCGGGTGCCAGGCAACAGTATCAGGCAACAGATCCTAAAGGATGCTCTGAACAGTGGTACAGATATCGACTTGGACTCTGGGGAGTTTCATTCCAATGATGTGGCCACCTTGCTTAAGATGTTCCTGGGTGAATTACCAGAGCCCCTGCTGACACACAAGCACTTCCATGCCCACCTCAAAATTGCAGGTGAGTAAGCAACAAGAGGCAGCAATGAGCAGAGGGAATGGAGCCAGCCTCCTGGAATGCTGGTAATGCTTTAGAGCTGCACAGTAGGCTGTTGGAGATCCTAAAATGCAAACTCTAAATGCATGGTAAGGAGGAAAGACTGGTGCTGAACATCCTAAGGAATCAGACCAGGCCTGCCTGGCCTGATCTTCTCTCTCCAGCACAAGAGAGGAGTCTGCGTTTGTAACCTAGATCTCTATCTATGTTTTATATGTTTTATATGTTTTAAGCCTGGGATCTCCTCAGCTAGGGGATGGTTCATATGTTCTTAAGGACCATTATTGAACTACCTTACCTTGCCCTCAATCCATCAAAATCCTTAGCAACTGTGTTGTTGTGTGGGAGGAGTACAAATCAAGTGGGGAGGCTTGGGGGAAGGAGGTGGAGGGTCAAGAGCTGTGCAGGAGTTTGGAGGAGGGAAGAGGGAAGGGCAACTGGTCCCAGTAGGCCTGCTGTCAAGGAGGCAGTGCTTGTCCTCACATTCAGCCCTGTGATTTGGCAGACTTGACGCTGTTTGATGAGAAGGGGAATAAGACCAGCACTCCAGACAAAGAGCGCCAAATTGAAGCCCTCCAGCTGCTCTTCCTGATCCTCCCTGCACCCAACCGCAGCCTGCTCAAACTGCTGCTGGATTTGCTCTACCAGACTGCCAAGAAGCAGGACAAGAACAAGATGTCTGCCCACAATCTCGCCCTCATGTTTGCACCACACATCCTATGGCCCAGAAACGTGAGTGATGCCTCAGTATCTGCTGGTGGGATATTGCTAAGTAGAAAGCAGAAGTTTGGTAGGCCTGCAGGGGAAGCACCCATTTGGGAAGATTGTGCTGGTACAATCAGTTATTCGAGAGTTCGGAGGCTGGGTGGTGATATGGATCTATCTGGCAGGACTCAGACTTTGTGTTCAGTCCAGGCCCACTATAGGTTTCATTTGCAATTCCTACTTCCCTTCTAATAGCTGTGCCTTTGTGTCCCCTTGCCAGGTGACAGCAAATGACCTGCAAGAGAATATCACAAAGCTAAACAATGGAGTGACCTTCATGATCAAACACTCGCAGAAACTCTTCAAGGTAATCATGCTTTGGGGTCTTGCCCTCCCTTCCCCTTTTGTGGGAGTTTGAATGCCTCTTACCCACACAGATCCCAGGTGGCAGGAATATATTTCTGGGTGCTCTCTTCTGGAGTGAGAGCATGATTTCTGCAAGAAGCTGTTCCTTTAGTGAGAGGAAGCCTTTGCTGGGCGTGCAGCCCAGGAGAAGGAACACAGCCCAGAGGTGGCCTTTGCGCCTCGGCAGGTCAGAAGCACGGTGCAGTGTAATACCACCCTCTGCTGGACACCCAGCACCTGATTCCAGGCTGGAAAACCTGTTTCCTTGGGGCAGTTGGTGACCGTGCTTCCCTCAAGTTCTGGAAACGGAGGGGCTTGGCCTGGGTGAGTGCTGCCAGGAGCTGCATCCTTAATACACGGGTTGCTTGGTTGTGAACTTCTCTGCGAGTGGCAGCTGACCGTTGCTGTTATAGGCATAGTCTGCAGTCTTGGGCATCTTTTCGTAGCTCAGAGTAGGATGCTGTGCTAGGACAGGAGCATCTACAGGTTTCTCCAAGGAAGTGTTTCTGCAACAGGCTGTCTCTTGACTTCCCAGGACCTTACAGGTCACTTTGGGCTCCTGCCCTCTACAAAGAGAGCTCCCTTTCTGCCTTTTTTGTCAGACCCCTGTTTGGCCAGCTCAGAGCTGGAGGAATTGCTTGGACAAAACTTCTGTGAAACCTAGCTCCTGTTTTGTTTTCTCCTAGTGCTGACTCCACGGATCAAATGGAAACTCTGAGCAGGGATTCCAGTGAGGACATGAAGTCCCATTGTTTTTTCTGCATTAAACAGCAGTCTAGATGGAAAAGGCTTGTTTGCATGGTTGAAGAGCGGCTTTTGGTGCGGCCACCCTTCCCCCAGGGCCAAGCATACTAATCATACATTTCCTCTGTTCATCATCACAGGCCCCAGCTTACATCAGGGAGTGTGCCAGGCTGCATTACCTGGGATCCAGAGCCCACACATCGAAGGTAAGGCCAGCAATTGTGGTGCTTGCCCTCCAAGAAAGGGCAGAGGCCATGGTACTATGAAGGGACCTTTGTGAGTCAAAGAAGCTGAAAAACAAATGGAATCATGAAAGAGGATCTGTTAGAGAGCAGGAGAGGGGGAACCATATGGTGTGGTAGTGCAGGCAACTGCATTAGGGAAATTGGGCAGAGTTGAAGCATCTGTTAATCAAAAGCACAGGGAAAGCTACCAGCTCCTCTTTAGCAGCAAACCCGTTCCCTCTGCCCAGTACATGCAGCACCTGCTCCTTCATGGAGTTCTGCCTTCCAAACAGACGCATCTGCTGCCGTGACCAGGCTGCTCGGTACAGGGGCTAGGACAAAGGCTACTTTCTGTCACTGGGGAAGGATTTGTCTGCTTCTTTCTAGCAAATGCTTCTCTGCCTCATAGCTGCAGAAGAAGGTAGATGCATTGCAAGGAGCTGCACTGACCCTTCTCAAACCTGGAAGGGCTTTTGCAGCTGGCATCCAGGAAGGGAGGGAAGAAGCAGTGGGGTCACCTTTGAATTGCTGTCACCTCTTCCTGGCGCAGGGCCTGCTGGTGCAGTGCTGCTGCAGAGGGGTAGGGAAAACATAGCCTTGTGCATTCACTGGGGTGAAGCAGCTCACGAGACTTCCCAGCCTGACTCAGATGGGTGGCTCACTTGGATTAAAGCATGGGAAACGACTACTGTCTCCACTTTCCCAGGATGACCTGGATTTGCTAACATCTCCTGGCTCCAAGGAATTGCAACCCCTCAAGTCTCAGAAGCGAAGCCGTCTGGACTCCTGCCATCAGGAGGAGACCCAGCAGCGCACAGAGGAGGCACTGAGGGAGCTCTTTCGCCATGTACACAATATGCCTGACTCTGCAAAGAAGAAGAAGCTCATCCGGCAGGTAGTGTGGGAAGGAAAAGATCTCTTTGGGGTGTGTTTGTCAGCACAGTTCTGGGCATAGGGCTAAACGCAGGGCCCACCTGCGAGCTGCCCCTAGCCCTGGGCTGGCTGGGGAGCGTGGGCTCTGGGCTTTGTAAGAGGCAGAGCAGGATGGAGGAAGGGGAGGTGGTGGCCTGTCCTGGACATGGCTGACAGTGAAGCTTTCTGCACCAAGCTGTGCTTTGAGCTGCTTTCTGAGCCAGGGATTTGCCAGCCAGCAGTTTCCCAATCCTGATTATTGATCTTTCTGCCTCAGGAAGGGAAAAGTTCCTTCCTTTTTTGCCTGGAGGGACTGGGACTAACTGGTCTCTTTCAAGCCTGATGAGCATTCCCAACCAACTTGCTGCTCCAGAGAGGTTGTGTGGCAGTGGACAATGCTTGATCTGGATGTGAGCCTCCAGCTCCTTCCCTAAACCCTTTCTGCTTTAACCTCTAACTTGGTATCCATCATAAAGCAACCTTGCACCCAAGCTCCCTGCAATCCTGCATGGGAGATGTAGCCGCCTTCTGCTTCCGTCTCCCTGCAGCTATGAGCTGCTCCTACATTTGAGAGTGTGGAAAAGCCAACCAGAGGCTTAGCCAGAGGGCAGCAGTAGAGTAGCACACAGCAGCAAGGGGCTGGTGTAACTGTAAACTAAACTGTGGTAACCTACTGCCTTTGTGTTTCCTCCTAGTTCAATAAGCATCCTTCAGCTCTCACTCCCAGCTCTGATGTGGCCACACCTCCAGCACCACGACGTACTCGCTCGCGCTCCTTCAGCGGCCTCATTAAGGTAAGGACAGTCTCTGAACCCTGCTCTCCACTGTGAGTTTCTGACGTTGCTCTCTGCTTTTGCCTTGCCCTGTCTTGAATAAAACCCTCAAAAGTAGGGAATGTTCAAAGTACTGGCTGCTATACGACATAGATCTGCTGGGGACAGAAAGGCAGCACAGTGAAAATAAGCCTTGTTAGTATAAAGCATAATTGTCTATTAAATGCTCTGCTGAAACACTTGGCTGTAGGGTCTGTGCATCTTTCTGAAGGCCTATTTGCTTCCTGAGATGAGATGAGGACTGACATGAAGCTGATCATGTAGTCTAGTCTGTCAGCACAGGTGTGAGCACACTGTAGGCTGCCCTACAGCAGCATGTACCTGCTTCTGACAAACTGGGCTCCTGGCCAGGCCTTGTGTCAGCTCCCATACCCTCCAGAATCAGGCAGACTCAGCCTGGTGGCATGGTATTTCGGTTGATTCTGCTTTGCAGTCGCTGTTCCAGCCTGGCTTCCTCTTTTCTTTCCCAGCATCCAACTGCTTATCAGCTGTGCGTCTTGCTCCTTCCATTTCCTTTCCTCTCTGTGCTCTAAGCAATAGCAAACAGGCCTCTCTTCTTGCGGCAGAGGAAAGTTTTGGGAACCCCAGTTACAGAGGAGAGGAAGAGCAGAGATACCACACCGGAGCCCAAACGAGTCAGCAAAGAGAATGTCCATCTGGTAAGAGCTGCTCCCAGCACTGCTGACATTGCTGAACATGTGGGAAGGGAGTTTGATTGCAACTTGGGCACTGCTTTGAGTGATTCTTGGGGGGGTGTTCACTGTTCTCTACTCAAGACAGGGTTTCCAAGTTTCTTCTGCATGATCTGATATGGCCTTAGGAAGCTGCTCCAGGGAGAACAGTGCAGATATAATGAAGGCACCATCAGGGCGTGGGTGGCAGCATTCAGCCTCCACACCAGAGATGTCCCTCTGGCATTATCTGTGTTCCTGCTCTGTAGAACTGAGTTGTGCCCCCTTCCCTCTCACATCCTCATCCATAAGTTGTATAGAGCCAGCTGCCTTTGGATAGGTCTGTCCCCCAGGCAAGACATGCCACAAGTGGGTTTGGATTGTAGCTGCTCTCTGGTGGTACAGGTAGCTGCCAGAGGAGGCTGCAGATACTACTTCATTTTCTGTTTCTGCTCCTATTTGTCTCTTGTCCAGTTACAGAAATGTGGATCTCCAGCTCACATGTCCCAGGGGAAACTGAAATCATTGGAGGGCCATAAAGAGGTGAGAGACACAAATGTACATGTTCTTCCTGTAAGAACCCGGCCCGCTAAGCTGTCGTCTGAAGGACAGAGAGACCTACAGAGGTGATGCCATGCTCATGTGGCTTTGCCTCTGGCTGTGGCAGCTATGGTCCCCTGGCTGCAGCAGTCTGCTCCATGCCAAGCAGATGGCATGCTGGGCACTGGACCTTGATGACTTCCATCCAAGCAGGGATATACAACTCCTCTGTCTGAGAGCTGGCAGGCTGGTTGTCATGGGAGGTGGGAGGGCAGCTAGCAGCACGGACTGGTGCTAACAGCCTGTCAGGATGGCAGTGTCTGCACACTGCCTCTTGTCTTCTGCTCTGCTTTGGTAAATATTGTGGAAAGGGTAAACATGCAAGCTGACTACAGTAGGAGTCCTTGGAGGGGGAGGATAACGATCTCCCTTTACTTGCATGACGTTCTGTTTCTCAAGCACTCAATTGCTCTAATTCTCTGCTGCAGGAATCCTGTAGACGCATGCGAGCCCACCTGCTTTCCAAGGATTCATCATCCCTTTGAATTGCTTTGCACCGGCGTTGGGTGGGGAATGCCCAGCCTCACAAGCTGTGAATTATGTGCTGCGCTGAGCGGGGAGCGCTGCAGGCTCACAGCAGCCCTTACCAACATGCCAGCACCCTTGAAACTGGACCTCTGCAAAGACTGCAGGGACTTGTTTCTTTCTGTATATAAATTATATTATTTCATTCATTATGGGGCAAACCACTATCTAACCAAAAGCTGTTGTGCAGCATGTCTGACCTGCTGGCTCTGGGAAGAGCTGGAGAGCTTGCTTACATGGAGACCCCTCTGTATTGCAGGGCCCTGTTTGCACTCCCAGCTTTCTGTGATGTTAGACTGTGTTGTTTTTTTTTTTAACTCTTTCTGCTCTGAGTTTTTAACATTGGCTTGTTTTGCTTCCTTCCCTCTGTTAGCAGTGAGAACAATGGACTCCAACCTTTACCTGCATCCCGACAGTTAACCTTACCTCCTGATCTCCTTTGGAGCCAGACCCTCTGTGCTTCCTGGGACCTCTGCTTCCCATGGGGTCCTTCTTGCCTTGCTGTCCCTGAAGGGCTGGAGTGCACAAAGTGGTACGGAGCACAGGAGAGGGCCTGGGTGCCACCACTTCAAATGGAGCATGGGGAAAGCCACTTCTGAACCACTCTGTTTCAGGTTGAGCTGGAGGCAGTCCTTGCACACTGCCTTCGTGTTTCTGCATTCCTGTGCTGCTGCTGGCTTTGCATGTTGAACAAGGAGAGGCTTTGCTTTGTGTTCCTCCAGGGAGGCTAAATGGAGCAGGGCTTATATCTGGGGACAGGAGGCTGGCAAAAGCTGTCCTGGGGCAGGGCAGCCCAGCCTTCAGATGCTGGCATGTCTCATGCAGGCAAAATCTGGTAGTTGCATGCACAGTATAGCAGCAGTACAAGAAGTACAGGAGGGCTCCAGGCATTTGTGTTATGCTGCAAATGGTGCCAACAGCTTTGGCTCAAGGTATTTGGCTGGCTGGTCAGGCAACTGGCTGATTAATCATTAAACTGGGAGAAAGGGCTAGAGCCAGGTTCAGCTTTTTGCCCTGAGCTGCAGAAATGAGATGAAACCATCTAGAGAGAGGATAAAACCCCATCACAGCTGGCCATTGTCAGCTGTCTTGTTAAGCTGGAGTGCTCCAGTGAGCCAATCTTGCCAAGTACCTGTCTGCAAGCGCTCTGGAGTAGAAGACACACAGGGTCACTGCTGTGAAATAAAGATTTAATCGGTTGAGGAACCATCTAAACACTTCTCAGCCCTTCTTGGCGAAGCAAATAATCTCTGGAATCCAATTATAATTGTCTTCTAATCTTTAAGAACCAGCAGCCGGCAGGAGTTAGAGCTCTGTCCTTGACAGCTTTTGGAGACAACTGGTAGCACGAGGTGTGAATGTGGGGATGTGAGCAGGGAGTTCAGTCTGACTGGCTCAGAACGGGGAGTTGGACCCCTGTGCAGCTGAGCAGTTATTCGTGTTTTTGTACTGCTATTTTTTTTTTAAGAGCTACAAAGCTATGCGCCTCAAGCTGCTATATCCTAGGGGATGTTCATGGTACTTTATCAGGAGTGCCTGTCCCCAGTCTGACCCCAGAGCGGAGGAAATGTAAGGGGCAGTGGAACAGTAGATGTGGGAGTTGTGAGTTCCTGGTGTTAGAAGCCTCTGTCACAGCAAAGAAAGCTCTGGTTCTTCAGGGACCAGGCAGGTGAGGATGCTGTGAGGAAGGCAGAGGCTGTTTGCTACGGTAACAGTACGTGCTGTTTGGATGTGTCTGTAATCCATCCCTCCAGAGGCTGAAGCTGTCTTTGTGCTCCTCTCTGAAGGGCGCAGAGTGTTTGGCTGAGTGCACTTCTGCCCTGTCCCTGCAGCCTCCTGCCGTGCAGTGTGCTGCTGGCAGAGCCCTGGGGACACCGGCCTCCCCTTGGACCAGAGCCCGGGGTTGGGTGGCAGTGTGTGGGCAGCTGGGTCTGCTCCTGCTGCCTCTGCTCTTCCTGCATTGAGGGCAGCTGTGCTTCTGTCCATCCCATCCCTCCTCTCTCCCTTTTGCTCTTAGCATACTTGGGCATACCTATATCTCTGTTTGGATGTTGGCTTAGCAAGGCATTCTTGTTCCTCCGGCTAAATACACTGCTGCTGTACAGGCAAGAGGAATGTAGCTCCTCTCCAGTGTCAGCCCTTATACTGATGGCTCTAGCTCAGACACTCTGGCTTCTGCCACTGCTGAGATTTGCTTAGCCCCAAGAAAATAATTTCTGCATGTCTTGCATGCCTTCCATTGCAAACAGAAGGGGTGCAGTCCCCAGAGGTCCTGGGGTCAGAGCCCTGCCTTTAGCCCATGCTGCTCTCCTCCTCATGCTGAGGATGGAGGTGGCCAGCAGGGACTCAGCCCCTAAGACCGCTGGTTGTCGCAGCCCCGTGTTCACACCACCCCACAGTCACGTCTGGATGTGTTCATTTATCTATGCAATGCCTCACATGGATGCTTCCTTCCTCCCAGAGCAGCCGCTAACTGTTCCCAGAGTCTCTCATTTCCAAAGCAGTTTTAATCTTTGTTCTTATTTATATACGCTATGTATGTACTGTTTCAGACTGCTGCTCTTGTGTGTGTTCATGCAAAAACCCCATATTAAATGCTTTTATTTTTAACGGTTTTGTTGAGCGGCTTAAGCAGTTTCACTGGGACAGCGAGGACTCGGCGGTGCAGCCGCCTTCAAAAGGAAGGAGCTGTCTGCTCACAGCCCAGCCCTGCTCTCCTGGAGGTGCGGGGGCACTGCCAGCCCGCGGCTCTGTCCTCCCCCGGCCCTGCTGCCTGTACCCCCCCATGCGGAATCCGAGCGCAATGTGGGGTGCCCGGGCGGGCTGTCCTCCCCCAGAGGTGGAAAGTTGGGCCTCTTCCTTTCCTGTCTTCCCCCTGCTGTCAGCCGGGGTGATGGGAAATCAGGTTTACAAAGAGCACTTTATATAAATAATGGATCAAATGAATACATTTTTCTCTTTAGAACCATTCCTTTCTCGGCTGCTGAGGGAGGATGCTTTCTGCTTGCATTTTCGCTTCCTTCTTAATAATGGTGTCTCAGATTTTATGCAGATTATTTCTCTGTGAAGTTCTTCCATTTGAAATGCCCTGGGCTTGCCTGCCGTGGCTCAGACACTCATTAACATCCTCGCCGTGCAATTGAAAATCAAGCAGGGGAAGTGTTGGGAAGCAGCGCTGTTTCTGCGGGGTCTGCTCCAAGTGGGAGCTCTCCTCTGGGGCTGGGTGCCGAGGGACCCACGTCTCCCTGAGCTCAGGGAGCGGGAGCACACGGACCTCTCTGCACTTGAAAGTGGGCTTGGGGGTCCCGAGAGACGCGTCCAGCTTTGAAAATGCTGAACAAAGAGCTGCAAAAACTCACAGCAGCTATTTTGAATACTGCAAATCCAAATATCGCCTCTCTGATAACACTGAGGCAGCTGCGGTTCAAAGCGACAGCTTCAGTCTGCTTGCATCGTTTTAAAAATGAGTCGTTTGTAGCCTGTGAAGCCACAACCCACACGCTGATGCCTGGCTGTATCACTGGGCCCTAGCGTGGGGTGAGGGTACAGCCCTGGAGGGGATCTCAGCCATCAGCGTGTTTGGTTTGGCCTGTCACTCCTCCTGCACAGCAGTGACATTACAAAGCAAGCAAGCAGCACTCCTCCTTCGTTTCATTAAACAGTTTTTATCTTAAAAGTGCACTGCCCAGACTTGCAAATAAGTTCTGCAGTGTGTCACTGCAATCTAAATCAATGTTTGCAAGTTGTCTTGATTTTTTTTTTCCCCAAACTGTTCTGCCCTGGTTCAGAGATGAAATATGATTTTTTTCCCCTTAAATTACCATGTGTGGCTAGGAGCTGTCACGCTGCCGCTGTATCTCACTGCCTAGGGCAACGCTGTAGACAAAAACACATGCGCTACTAGCAGCGGATGCTGGCACTGGCCAGACCAGTTATCAGGCTTCACAATCTCATCAGCTTAGATCAACTAATATTTTTTCATGGCGTGAGTAAATTACCGTGCTTAGTTCTGTTTGCCCATCTCCCCTGTGAGGGCTTCATGCTGGAGCTCATAAATTGTGCAAATGTGTGGCCATTGGGATCTGGGAGCTGGGTCCCACGCTGACCCTGTGCTCATGCTGGGAGCTGCTGGTGGGATCTCTGCTGGACCAGCTCCTGGGTGCAGTCCTGCACGGCTCAGGGACGTAGTGTGCCCTGGGCCCGCCTGCTCCCGAGGCAGGGCTTTGTGGCAGAGGAATTTATGGCACCGTGGAGAAATATGCTGGATGTGCATGGCAATAGCAAATAGAAAGTTAGTCTATTAAACAGTAAATTATCCCTCCAATGCGTCTTCATTGAGGAGGGTAATGAATGGCTCCAGGCAGTGCGAGTGGGGAAGGTCCTGTGCGTACAGATGTGGAACGGTCTCTGCATCTGGGACCCGTGGTCCCTGGCCCCACACTGCACTACCAGCAGTGCTTCCATGTGCCAGGCTCCTGACAAGCACCTCGTCGCCTGCGGCTCATTCAAACCAGCCTGTGCTGTGCCACCGGGAACAGCAGTTCTCATGTGCTGGGCTGCTTGCTGTGATTGCTTTCCTCATGGAGCAGAGCTCCTCTCACACCACCTCGAGGCACCCACAGCAAAGGTCCCTTTGCTCCATCCCAGCGGCGAGGTCCCCAGGCAGTCAATGGGGACATGCTTGCAGAATGCTGCTGGCACAGCTTGCGGGGTGATGCTGGCTGTGTTCACAGGGCTGTGCTGGCAGTGTCTCAAGGGCAGTGCTGGCAGTGCTTGTAAGGTGATGCTGGCCATGCTCACAGGACGATGCTGGCACTGTTCACGGGGTGATGCTGCTGGTGTTTGCCAATGAAGTCAGCCTTATTCCTAGAGAGTCACCAGCAAGAGCACCCCCAGCCCTGCCTGACACTGCTTTACTGACTTACCATGATCCCAGCAGCCCTGCTGCCTCCACCACTCCATAACAGACCCATCAAGGCACTGCCACTCTGCGAGAGCCCAACAGGTACTGTAGCGGGGCGGACACATTGGCCCCCTCTCAATAGCGCCTCCTACTCCAAGGCCAAGTGAGGCCTCCCCACGTGAGCTGAGCCTCTACAGGGGTCTCTGGGAGGTCTTAACAAATCTCCAGCCCCCAGCTCAGGTTCTTGCTGGAAGTGCAGCCCCTGCCTGGGAAGCAAAGGGGCTGGGCAGTTCAGTGGCACACTGCAGCATGTCCTGCGTGGATGGGAATGATGCCCAGATGCTCCCCTGGGGGAATCTGGCTTAAAGCTGGCAGCAAACTTTGTTTGAAGCTTTGTAGCTGCTTCGCATCTCTTTGCACGACAGGTCTGGCGCGTCCCCTGGAATCCTTCTCCAGATCTCCCCATGGAAACTCCTTTCCTGCAAAAAAAAAAAAAAAGCTTCTGCTTCACTTTAACCAAACCCAGAGCCCATCAGACGATCCAGATGGTCTCTCTCTCTATCAAACAGTTTGGCCCAGATCCCAGCGGCAGACGGCAGGACCAGGCCTCCCCTGATAAAGGAAAGTTTGGGGTTTCTTTTCCTCCTGGCTCCTCATCCATATTCAGTGGCACCCTGGGCCTTTCCCATGCAGATGTTGCTCTCCAAAGTAAACACCACCCCATGTGGCACTTTTGATGGATCTCATCCCACATCTTCAGCCATGCCATTTTGGTGGTGGCTTTGGGGAACACGGAGCTGCTGGGAAATAACCTTCACCGCCAGAAATTCAGCCGAGCTCTTCAGCACAGTGTCTTGGTTCTCCCTGGGTGCTCCGCAGTGCCACTGCCACCAGTGTCCCCATGGGAGCCCCGCTGATGCTGTGCCAGCTTGGGGTCAGCTCCCAGCCCCTGGGAAGCTGCTCATCTTCCTAGCTGTCAGGGCTGCTGTGTAGCAACGGGGAACAAACCCCTTTCATGCGTCTCAGCCACAGCTTCCTCCTGGGATTGGGGCCAGAGGAAGGAGATGTCACGAAAATGCAGACAGATGATGGGAGCCAGCATTTGGGATGGGAAAGGGCTGCCAGTCCGAGCCAAGCTGGTGCAGCCCCATGTGTGCAAGGTGGCTCTTGCTTGGAGAGAGACCTTGAGCAGACCCCTCACTCTTTCTGCTTAAGGATCATTGGTTTGTTCTACGCTGTATGGGGGTGGCACTGATTTAAGAGGTGCTCCTGGCCTCAGGACCTGCTGCCATCCCTGCGTTCCTCCTCTGAGGAAAACTGCGGCGGTTGCTCCAACAGCCAAAGCTCTGCCTGCTGTTACGAAATGCCTGTAGGTTTCCCTACAGCTCGGGGGGCTGGGAGGCTCTGCAGGTGTTGCAGGTGCCATTGTTGATGCAGCCCTCCTGATTACACTCTCCTGCTTCTCACCCACAGACCTCGGGGAAGATGCTGCTGAATGCAACATTCACGTTTCTGAAATGTCAACAGCATGGAGCCAAGCTCACAATATTTCTTGGCTTCAAGTTTTGTTGGATTTTTTGTTGTTGTTGTTTTGTGTTTTTTGGCGCTGAAACAGGTATGTTTTGCCTTTTTGGTGGATTGATCACAAAGGCTTTTTTGTTGTTTTATTTCTTGAGATATTCCCTGGGAATGGAAAAGGGCACGGACACCTCAACCGGGACCGTAAGATTTACTGTTTGTGCGTGAGGCAAAGAGCAGAGCTGAGCTGCGCTCCCAAGAGTGGCTGCAGGTCCCCTGTGAGCGGACCCCGCATCTCTACAGTCTCACCTGGGCGACGGGGATGGAGCTCGGGGGGGCGCTGGGAAATGGGCAGACGGTGCCTGGAGCGCGCGGGGATGCAGGAGCCTTTGGTACCCTCCAAGGAGAGGATGCGGTTGCCCTGTCCTACCGCTCGTTCCCCGGCCTCTGCCCAACCCGGGCGTTCCGAGCGGGGCCGCGTGGTTAGCGCGGCACGGAGCCCCGACGGCTCCCGCTACCGTGTTGGGCGCGGGGAGGGGCGGGGTGCCGTTCCCGTGCGC